>NC_089174.1:34743587-34945354 GCF_009819655.1 Sylvia atricapilla
GGCAGTATCCTAGTCGCGCACAAGGTGAGACTGCATGGCAATATCCCCAGTCTGTGGGGCAGGGTCAGATCCTACCGCAGTATCTCCAGTCTCTGGGGCAGGTGTCTGTGCAGTGATCCAAGTTGGCCTCACCTTATCTCTGGAAACTAATAGATAGACTATGACTATTAACAACACATGCGTAGTATCTAGAGGGAATTTAAACCCTTCAAAAGCTGGTAGGGTAGACACAAAGAACTGGTTGAAGGGTTGGGAGAAAACTTCACCTGCTGTCATTTCCTCACAGAAAATACCATTCTTAAAGTAACCCCAAAAACATAGGCTTAATGTGTGATAGCCATGTATCCATGCACCTGCCATCCAGAGGAAGTTAAAAATCCATGAATGCCTCACCTTATTCACCCATAAAACAAACTGGATGACAGTCACAGTAGCCTTAGTTGTAGGGCCCATGTTTAAATAAGGGCCTGCAAATGGGAGGAATACAGCCACAACCACGTGCCATCCAAACCAGGGCAAGCAAGACCACATGATGCTACCTGATGAGATTTCTATATCCAGCACACACAAAAGAAAAAAATACTAGGTTACTTAAGAACCGCTATTTCTTTTTCTTTTCTCAATGCTCTCAAGCTGCACATTGGGCACCAAAATCTGTCTTGGTTTGGGAAGACAGGTATCTGTCAGGGAAAGCTGGAGCTTGCCTTGGAATGGAGAATGTAAACTACCACCAACAACAACCCTTTTTTCCAATTATAATTTTTCAGTTAAAAGCTTTTAGGCAAAAGATTTTAGAAATAGAAATAGCAGCTCTTTACTAGTAACTGTTCTGGGTTGACCTGTCTCCTATCCCATATCCTGGAACACGTTGTGTCTGGCGGCTGCCCCTCCCTCTCTGGCGGGGGCCTGCTCTTTTTGCTGCTGGCTCGCTTTTGCTCGCTCTCTGCTGCTGCTGCGGCTGCTCCTGCTTCGGCTTTCTAGCTTGGCTGCCTTGCTTGGCCTGCTGTTGTTTTTTCTGCTGCTTTCTCTCTCTTTCTCTCTCTCTCCCTCTCCCTCCTGCTGCCCCTGCCACTGGCTCTCGCTGCTTCTGTTTGTTTTTTTTTTTTTTTTCCTTCCTTTACCGCCCCCCCCATACACACACACAAGGTTTTGAACCAGCTCCGGACCTGACCTTGAAATGAATGAAATGTAAGAAATTCCCTTTTTTGACACAGTCTGTCATTTGTTAAGAAAGTTATGCTGTTTAAAATGTTATGCCAGTTGTACCCTGCCTGTTAAGAAAGTTATGCTGTTTGTACCAAAATTTGTACCCTCAAAACCTTATTCCAAGTTGTATACCCCCTCTAAAACCCCAGGTTCCCTTCCCCTTCCGTCGGGCTAGGCTGTCACCATTCCCGCCGGCTCCTCGAACTGCCGGCCCCGCCTAATAGGAAAATCCAAGGACTTCCATGGTGCACTGCTCTAATACCGAAGTGCAGTTGCCGGCAAGCGGACCCAAAAGCCGGGACCCAGCACAAAATCCAGATAAAAGGGAGACACTAAAACAACGAGAAGACCCTCAGCTACCTAAGGACTGAATTCTGCTTCTGCCGCCTCGCCATGACCAAAAGAGACTGGGAAGAAGTGACGCCCCTAGACCACACGAGCCGAGTTGAGTTCCAGGGGATTCCCACGAGGCTGGAACTCCCGACTCTGCGGCGAGAGCAGCAGATTCGACTGGCACCTCCTCCTCAGCGGCGACAGAAGCGAGAACGGCGACAGGAGCAGCGGTGGCGCAGGCGACCCCTCGAGTTCCCCCTTGAAAAAGCTGACTAATAAAGGCTTTTCAAAGGAGCAGGTCTCCTGGCCCGTTTATAACAACCTGACCTGAGAAGCTGGAGAAGTCCTGGGTCTGCAAGAGAAGCATCGCACCCTCCTCATGCACCCTCCTCATTCACAGTAACCTTTCCCACTTTCGGTGTTGGGGAGTGTTCTTTTTCATTGTCAATAAACCAGTTTTTCCACTTTTCCTCCAAGGTACTTTCCTTCCCGAACTCAGGGCTGGCGGGGGGAAGAAGGGGTGGTGGAGGTTTTGGTTTATGGGACTCCTTTTAGAGGTTCTTCCCTAATTTATTCCAAACCAGGACAGTAACAAAGCAAACAAAAAAAAACCCCAACAACTACAGCATTGATAACAATAACAGTACCAAGAACTTCGAGGACTTTGCTTCACAAAAACTCAGGGCAGTTTGGTCTCGGTGCCTTTGTAGAATCCTCAGAGCACCAAGCTGGGAACACTGGAAAAGTCCCAAGCTGGTGGTAGGATGTCCCAGCAGGGCAGGGGGTGCAGGGTCACTCTGTAGCAGACAAGCAGGGCTGATGGAACCACAACCGGCAGGGCTGGCCCAGCTCTCCCAGGGCGGCAAAGAAGCTCAGAATTCCAGGGCGAGCAGATGATGCCAGATTTTCTAGGACTGGACTCCTCCAGAAAGAGTAAACTCTTCCAGCAGGAGCACCAACCCAGCTGTGCTTTCTCCCCAAACGCTGAAAACCAAAGTGCCAAGCTGCCCCAAGCTCTGCCCTTTACTTTCCCCAAAACTCGGGTTATCTCCCCCTCTGAGCTTCGACCACTCCTTTGTTTTGTTAAGTAGTCATAAGCATGACACTTAGTCTCCTTAGTAACTTATAAGGAAAAATTCTTTAGAGTAAAAAGGAACAAAACCTAACTCCCAACAACCTTTTAGGCTCCTCTTCCTGATCTTGATCTCTTTTAATCTGGGTATTATAGTGATGGCTAAAGTCAAAGAATCTGTGCAGCACTGTCCTATAGCAGTAGAAAAGTTAAAAGAGCACAGCACTTCTTCATTTTCAATAAAGTTTTTTAAACATCTGGAGCCACATGATATATGACCATATTACGTTCATCACAGCTTTTAGAGCTCTGAATTTACTTCAGTGTATCACAGCTGTTCTGGACAGAGTGCTTAAATCTGGTGGTGGCAATGGTGAAATACAAGGTACCTCTGGCATTGCTGCTTCACAACCAGGGCTGACCTCAACTGCTCAGTAATCATTTCAGAGGGTAGGGAAGCAGCTTGGCCTTTCAGTGGATACAAATCCTGACAGCTTTGCTTCTTTCCCTAAATTGAGAGTGGAGTTAGCAGTTAGTGCATTTAGCTGCAGGTCCAGCTACACTTCCATGCAAGTGAGTGTTGATACCAAACAAATTCCAGGTAACCACCCAGAAAAGTGGAAAATCTGCTCATGGACAATCATCCTTCTCTCCATTAACTCTTGAATCTTTTCCCCGACCTCTAAACACTTGCACGAATGCCACACAGCATTGTACAAGGAATCACCTGTGCTGGCCGAAGGACTGATGAGTCTTGCTTCCACTTCAGAAGAGACAAAATGAGGGACTGGACTGTGACTGTAATGCATAGTCTCTTAAGAGCATTGTACATGGGAACTCACTGAACCCTGCCTGCTTGTGAATAATTAATGGAATATGTAAATCTGGCTTCAGATTTGTAATGAATATAGCACAATAGAAAGCAAAAAGGAAAAAAACATGAAATTTGGACATTGAGTGTATCACATACATACTCGAAGACAAAATTAGTCCTGCTTCACTTAACAGCAAAAAGAGAAATATGTATTTGAGAGATGTTGGACTTACAACATCCTAGGAGGGTGAAAGCTATGTCAGCAATATCAAACAATGTGCAGTCACTTAGCCGGAGAACTTACCTTTGTTCAATTACATTCTACCATATGAGCTACCCCAAAGCCAAATATTTTTGTTTCCCTTTTCACTGTTATTTTTATCTCCACGCCATTCAGTTGAAGAGTTAATGAAATTATACTCCTACATGAGGTCATTTCACAACTAAATGCAGCAGTTTGAAGTAGGAAATGTAACAAGCACTAAAAACATGTTTAATGATGTGGCATTCTGGATGTGCTTTTCGAAGATGCATTTGCAGAATTGTTTGATTGCATAGATCATGCAGGAAAATATAAACCAAGACAGATTTAGTGCTGATTTTCATAGTTGCATTCAGATCAAACATCACTATTTGTAATTCACAGGAAATAAATATACTAATTTCACATAGCTGTGTATCTATCTTCAATTTCAATCTTCGTTTTCAATATTCATGTTTATTTGTAAGATTTATCTTGAAAAGCATCATTTGAGGCTTTTTTTAAATTGGTGGCAACAAACAAATGGGAAATGCTTCAGCTGTACGTGCTGTCTCTCCCACTCCTTTGTGGAGAGTGGCCAAAGGAATTGTGAACACATAAAACAGCTGTGCCTTATTAGCAAGGGCTAATTATCCCTGTCAGATGGATGCAAGCCAGTCACTTCGAACAAAAGCCCACACCCTTGATTCTTTACAGCTGAGTCTCATGTCCCCATTTTATGAGCAGATGTGTTATCGTAATCACACATAATGCAGTCATTCAAGGAAAAAGGAAAAAATGAAACAATCCTAGAAAGATAATTTTTTAATTGGAGTGGACTAGTAACATCCACTTCCATAATATAATGAAAATGGTTTATGTGCCTGTAAGGAAGCATTTGTGTCATGTCCTTCCAGACTGCCCAGGCACAGTGGCAGAAGAGAAAATTTTGATGATGGTAAATTGGAGTCTGAAAAGCTCGAAAGTTTGTGATGGACTGTGATGGTCTCCATTCTGGACATGAGCTGGAGCTCAGGGAGATGAATCCCACTTTGGAATTCTTTGCAGTCATGCTGGGTAGTCAAGTACAACCAATCACCCCAGAGAGGCTCTTTGGCAATGCCAGACATCTGCAGCAAGGGAGGAGCCAGTCATCTTACACTGCTCTCATCCTTAATAGGCACTTTCAGAGTGTCAGTCATATGGCCTGTGTTAGATGCCTACCTTTTCATAAGGAGAATTCTTGACAAGAATAATGCCTATGTTTGGCAAAATGATCCCACCCCATCCCTAGATGTCTTTGCTGACATCTGATGGGTTGCAAATTTAAAAGCTATCTACAGAGTACTTTTTCCTGTATGATTAAATGTTTTAATCTTTAATGATTATCAGTTGCATAACAGGTGTGGTTTGGGATCTGATCCTGGCAATTAAGCTGCAAATTCCAGTGGAGTTCTTGCATAAAAAATCCAACTCCCTTCCCTTAAAGTAAGAGTGCTTGAATGCCTTTAATCTAGCTAGAGATAGCAACTCCTGCAAGACCATCAGTCAAATGTTCTTGTGGATGAAATACTGGACTATATCTGTTATTAGTGCACTTCAAAAATCATGCATATACTTGTTACTACACGTATGTGATAGACAATTGCATGTATCTATTTTGGTTTTATATTAACCTATAGTATCTCATAAGAGATGGGGGAAAGGTATAAGGATTAGCTGTTAATTCTGAAGTACTCATACACTGTCCATCAGTTAAAATGACCCTTAAAAAAAGCCAAGCATTCAAAACCAAGAAATTAATTAATTAATTTTAAACCTTGTTGGTGCTTGCAGATTTTTATTTCACTGGTGGGATTCCTTTCCCTTGCCAAGTTGTAGTTCACATGAGAAAATGTTTTTTCCATGCTATATGACAACAGAGAAATTATATAAATGAAAAGAGGTGTTTCAATCAGTTCAAACAAGGAAGCAGAGAATATATTTTGGAGATGTATGTAAACACAATTTGAAGGATTAACAGTGAATTAAACACAATATATTTGCACAGCATTTGTAGAAGCAGCTTGCAAACTTCACAGAATGCTTTATTCTTATTATCTCAATTGCACAATTGGTTTGTCACTTGGTATTTTACCCAAACTATAAAATCTTCCTACTAGGTAGGAAATACATTCCATTTTCCATCATCCTTCACATTTATCACACATCTCCTGCCCTGTATTTGAGGAGTAAAACTGAAGGATTCTTTAAAGCATTTCATTATTTTTAATTCTACACTACAAAAAAGCAATCTAATAAATTAGTAACTCAAATGGTTGAATAATGATTATTTAGAAAGAAAGAAAGAAAGAAAGTAAGAAAGAAAGAAAGAAAGAAACAGAGAAACAGAGAGAGAGAAAGAGACAGAAAAGTTCTGAGGAGCTATCTTTTCCTTGTATTGTAAACAATATAAAAATAGGAGACAAAATAAAAATAAAGTTTCTTAGAAAATAAAATAATAAAAAAGGGTAAAAGTTTCTTCTCATCAGGAGCCAAGGAAGTTTTACCTGAAGGTATCAACCAAGGCAGTTGTAAGAAGTGAATTCATTCCAGCTCCTTTCCACCCATGGTCATCTTTCAGAGCCCCACACAGACTCCCACAGCCACTGTCTTATGTAGAAATATCATAAAGTGTTCACCTCTCTCCCTATTCAGATTTATTATCTACTTTCTGGTGGTCTCTTTTTTCTCCTTCTTTTTAGTTGTCCTTTTTAAAAGGATATAAGAATTTGTCTTTTGTAGCCTCTTTTTATTGTGGATTAAATTCAACAGAGCAGAATGCATTTAAAACAAATCTTTTTTATTAAATGGTTTCCAAGACAACCCCAAAAAA
This sequence comes from Sylvia atricapilla, assembly GCF_009819655.1. Classification (NCBI taxonomy): domain Eukaryota; kingdom Metazoa; phylum Chordata; class Aves; order Passeriformes; family Sylviidae; genus Sylvia; species Sylvia atricapilla. Next base: position 34,750,129 of record NC_089174.1, read on the forward strand.
ATTATTTTAAAAAAATACAAACAAAAAAACTCACAACAACAACAACAACAACAGAAAAAAAGAAAACAAACCCCAACCTAACGGCCATTTTAACTACTTTTTGTTTGTAAAATGCGTATTTGGATTCTATACAGTTAGAACGACACTATCAATCACATTCATTGTAATTAGGAAAGTGAAAATTGAAATTCTTTGTGACAAATTCACTGTAATTAAATTTTCTTTTTTATTTTAGATACATGCATACTTCAATAGCCATTACTAATCTTTATATATTAATTTGATATACAAATTTAGCCAAAATTAAACACAATCACAGTCACAAAGGGAAAATATCTCTTCATATAGCTGAAAGTCTAGAAGCAGCTGAATGCACTCCACAGCTGGTGCAGTGGCCAATGTCTTTTTAAAGCAGAGTACCCTAGGGAAATCCTTGACATCTATTTAAAACAGAATGTTCTTCAGTTACTAGGCTAGAGAACTGCCCAGTATACATATATTAAAATTTTTTCAGATAAAGTATAAGCCAACCAAACTAAGAAAGTATGTATTTTTCTTCTTCTGGAAAAAGACTGCAAAAAATTGGTAAAAATAATGACCTTCAATTCATTTGTAACTCATGTAAAATGACATGATATTTTTTCATACTCTTCCATTGTATTAGCCATGCCAACTGTTCACATAAAAGAAACAACTTGAGTTTAACTCTGCACAGGGAAAAAACACAATGGGCCACAAGGGGTTGTTTTGGATTTCACCCTGCTGTAAATGCCCACAGCTAATTTTTAATTTAATATTTACCATTATGCAACTCTACTGGCTTTAATAGAAATAAGCCAATTTTATGTCAGTGTGATAAGGATCAGAATCATGACCAAAGAATCAGTGTTCAGTGTAGGATTTACAGATAAATATACAATTTTTTTTTTCAGAATAGAGGAAAAAAAGGAATTTTGCCATATGATCTCCAACATAAATTAAATTTTAGTTTCAAACAATCAGACTCATAAACTACAACACTCCCTTAAATAAATATGGGAAAAAGTGGACATTTTATATTAAAGAGAAAAAAAGAGAGATAGAAAGAATGAGTTACTTCCTTTATGTGATCTAAAAATTATGTGGAAAACAAGAAAATAGACTTAAATTTTTTGTGTAATCCCCAAATAAAAAGCTTCAATAGTACACAGCAGATAGCTCACATGTAAATAATTTTATCTAAAAATAACTGAAGATTACAAGAAACTGATTTAAATAATTTTATTCTAACTTGGACAAACAGTGTGATTTGAAAAACAGATTACAATATGCTAAGGTTCTGGTATGATAAAAACTCTATAACCAGTGCTGGTGTGAAAGGAATGTGTTAGGAATGAGAAAGAGGAGAAGAAGAGACAAAAAAAGGAAAAGCAATGGCTGTTGGGCAAGGGGGAAAAGGATGGCTGTGCACCATGCCTACTGCCATACCTTCAGCTTTGTCACACTGAAGTATCTCTATATGGTCAGTTTACACTTCTCAACTCAGATTAATGCTCAGGAAGGCTTCTGAGCAATTCATTAAAACAACCCTTGCTAGCATAGGATTTTTGAGCATAATATGAGTCATATAAAATGAGTATTATACTCATTTTATATGACTCATATTATGCTACGATATCTGAGTTCTTTGAGTCTCTGTTATTGTTCCCTAATTACAGTCATAGTTGAACACTGGATTGCATGGTGATAGGCACCCTCACCTGTAAACAGACATGATGATTGCAGCAGGTGTACTAGGATGCACGGGACAGAAAGCCACAAGGTTAGGCAAGGGAATATTTTATTTTATTTTATTTTATTTTATTTTATTTATTTTATTTTATTTTATTTTATTGAATTTATGCATTAATTATTTTAGTAATTTATTTATTACCATTATGGCAGGAGGTTTTCCAGGTCAGCTGCAGCATTTTTACCCTGGAAGCTCTTCAGAGTTCAGGTGAATGTGGCCCCACACAGCTTAACTGAGCCACTTGAAAAGCAGGACTGGATGATGTGGCCTCCAGAGGTGCCTCTTTGCTGTAAAATGTTGCATGATTCAGTGAAGAAATTTAACAGAATTTGTGAGAGAAAGAGAGAGAGAGAGAGAGAGAGTGTGTGTGTGTTTGTGTGTGTGTGTGTATGTGTGTATGTATCTGTGTGCACAGCACTCTCAATTCTCCTTCACAAAAAAAGATAGCAACTCACAGGGCAACCCTGCACATGAGTTTTCTTCATATAGCAGCCCTATACACCTAAACTGCACCTCAAGCTGTGACTGTGGCAGTGGCATCAAGCCACAAATATTTTTTCTTGTGAGTCAGTTGAGTTTAAACTGAACCCAGTGCTGGAGACTGAAATGTTGTAATTTATGGCTGAAACATCTTCATGAACGACTTTTGCCTGTTATAGCAAAACTGTATAAAAGCTGCGGGGAAGACCACCACACCCTGACTAAGATCCTGGACTGCATGTTGATGGAGATAAGATGAAATGACTCAGGTCTGGGCTGGGGTAGAATACTTTCAGAGGGATCAAGCTTAGCACCTTCGAGGTGGAAACCACAGCCCCAGGGCAGCTGCCAGGCTCGCATAGACCCTCACACCAAAGACTGGGAAGAGGAGAGGTTTTGTGTGCACAGTGAAAAAGCCTCTGGTCTGAGGCAGTGAACGCCCATCCTCTGCTGTGCAGACCAGCTCAGCTGTGGGGTCCCTTCACCTGGGGAGAGCCTCATCTACAGGACAGCAGAGGGAGTGTCATGGTCCATCAAAGCCCCCACAAAGGGGTCCCCAGACCCTGCACCAGAGCACTGCAAACGATGCAACAGATCCACGGTGTTGCAAGGGGCAGTGTCAGGCTAGCCCTCCCCAGATGAAGCACGTGGGCATTCCCACCTGGCCCAAAACCTGTATTAATCTATGGGATTCTTTTTGGTGGCACAGGGCAGTGGGGTTCTCTCACAACCAAGAACAGATGGAGTGGAACAACAAGACACTGTTGGGACCCTCAGAAGGATTATGTTTCTACCTAACTCCTGTCACTCTCTCCCTGTCGCCCCATCCCACATCTCTCTTTCTTTAAAGAACACTACCCCTTTACTTTTTTAAAGGCACTACCAGCTCTTAAAACTACAGGTTTTTTAACACTGCCCCACCTTATTTTAACAAATGGTACTAGAATACATAATTTGGGTTACATTCCTTCCTTCCTTCCTTCCTTCCTTCCTTCCTTCCTTCCTTCCTTCCTTCCTTCCTTCCTTCCTTCCTTCCTTCCTTCCTTCCTTCCTTCCTTCCTTCCTTCCTTCCTTCCTTCCTTCCTTCCTTCCTTCCTTCCTTCCTTCCTTCCTTCCTTCCTTCCTTCCTTCCTTCCTTCCTTCCTTCCTTGTTTCCTTCCTTCCTTCCTTCCTTCCTTGTTTCCTTCTCCCTCCCCCTTCCATCTATCCATCCATCCATGGCTCTTTCTAGCAAAGATGGCATTTTGTATTAATGGGGAAAAAAAGAAATCCCTTGTGCAAGACACATATTAATTGATAAAGGTAAGTTCTACAGCAATTTCTCTCACATAGGTTTCTGGTGTTTCCTCCTTAAAAAAAAAACCCTCAAAATTGTACTACACATCTTTAGTGAAGGGCTAGTACCAGCTCCAGTATGAGCTTCAGGAAGGGAAAAGGTGAGTAGTCTGCACTACTAATTACAATGTAAACATTTAATAAATATATATTCTTTCTTTTTATCTTTTGCCATTTTCAGAAATGAAAGGCTGTGATTTACATGTAGGGTGGCTCTTAATTGCCTCCTTACAATACCTGCTTGTTTTATTTATTTTCTCTCTTCTTTTGGGAATAGATGGAGCACGTTAAAACACTGATCTACATGTCTACAGTGCCCCCACCCCCCAAAATCCTCAGCAGAAAGCTGAGCCATAGCCAAGATTTTCTATGCATCCACATGTGGTCTCAAGTGATAATTCTACTGAATTACATTTTAAATTACATAATATTTATGTGCAAGCATATCTGTGCCTATGTAGGCGCACAGCTACGTCTTTGTTATAAAAAACGAAGTTTGTTTGCTTTTGTGTTCTCTAACTATTCCTACCAGGACACGGTTGCTAGATGCATCCAGTTTTGTGGATTTTGTTCAATTTTTACAGCAAATATGGCTGCAGAAATAGTTACATTTGGGCTCCATATGCAGGTTCCAGCTATATATTCAAGCTGGACAATAAAATAGGAAAAAACCCAGCTGACAATGGAGGCTGTCTAGATAGTGCCCCATCAGTTTGGCTAAATTTGGTGCTAGTGCTCCCAATGGGATTGGGAGTAATATAATTGTTCTGGTGCCTGCATTCATTTCCTGTGTCGAACATTGTCCCAATTTTTTTTTTTTTTCCAGTGTAATAGGTCCATAGGCCCAAACTCTATCATTAAATGGAAGCAGCTCAGAAAGAAGCAGCTATCTCCTAATATGCAGAAAACCTGATATTTATTTGCTGGAAGAAAAAAAACAAATCAAAACCAAAAACACCCAACTAAACAAAAAAAAATCCTGCACAATTTTAAATTGGAAGGGAATTAACTTGACTTTCTGTCCAAACATAATTATTTTAATTAAGAATCTAAAATTATTTTTTTGAAAAATACAAAAATATACTTCTGTATAGGTACAAAGCAAAGGCATCTTCTGTACAATTATTAATATTACTTTAAAAATTTAACAGAAATTTAGAGATTTCAATGTGAAATGACAGGTATGAATCACAGGTTGTAACAAAGTGAAATCTTATTAAAAACTCTAATAAAAGTAAAAGTTAAAAGAAAGTAAAAAGAAAAGCTGCAATTTTTTGTTTCTTAAATGAAACTGGTGGCTATTTCTTTAATTTCTGTGAAGCGACTATCTTATATATTTGGATTTTTTTTGATTGCTCAAAAGACATTTGACAAATATTAGAACCACAAACTTATCTTGATTAAGACTTGTTCTATGTATTTCAGAAAATGCTGAGAAAATTCTGAAATCTATGAAAACTTTCTCAAGGAAATCAAGCACAAAAAGGGAAAAAAATGAGATAAAGAATTGTGTGACTGATGTCCACAAATACAATGGTTAAAGTCAAACAATAAAATGGAAAGACATAAAGCCCCTGCTTCAGGAAAATAAAATACAGAAAATGTGTTTCTGATTTGTCTGTCCACACAATTACATGTTTTTCTCCATTCAGTTTTGTTTTTTTGTTTCAAGACCAAATTTTTCCAAGACCTTTACATATAGCAGAACTCAGGCGTGATTTTAGACATTTTAAAGAAACATCACCTTGATTAGTTTTATTTTAGAAAGTGTTGCTCTCGATGTGCTTCAGTAGCTATTTACACGACATATTGAGAATCCACAGATACACTTCAGGCAGAGACCATGGGAAAAGCCACACTGCCCCACACCATGCAGTGGACTGTATTCTTGACCATGCACCTCACATTCCCAACAGCACGGATTTCTTCCCCATCATTTACCAATTCTAGCAAACTGTCGCCAGAAGCTTTAAGCATGCCAAGAACTCAAATACCAGGCTATGCTGCAAAAAAATAAAAAACTCCTTCCCCACAAAACTCTGGTGTGTCTCACTCCCCAGATTTCCTCTATAGAAAGTTTGCTCCCAGCAACTTTTTGCAGGGTAAGTGAGGCAAAGAAGAGGAAACACCAAGTAGCAGGATGGGAAATAAATCCCTTTATCTCTGTCCGGGAGTGCCCTGAAGGAGGTGGCTGAGCTGCAGCTCATACCCAGATTACTGGCCACAAATGAAAATGAGAGATGGGAGAAAAAACACAAATATGAAAACAAATACATTAAACAATTTAAATCTAGATTTAATATTGGAGTCACCAGACCTGCTGGAGGAGGGATTGCAAGGGCACCAGAGTGTGCGCTTCCTGGTTTGCCTCCCTCCCTTCATCCCCTGTGCTGGAGGATGAGAAGGTTGGGGGGGCTCAGGAGCTCTGCAGCTGCCCCTCTCACACTTGAATAAAGAAGAACTTTTCTTTCTGGAGGGGGCAAGATCCGTGAATACCATACTCAATAAGAGATGGGGCATATTGAAAACTATATTAAATTACCCTGATTAACAATTTAGCCACGAACAGGGGAGCTTTGCGAGATCTCTATAGTCAGGGCTGGGGGCTATTCATGCCAGCAGCTGAGAGGTCGAAAGGTTTCTGAAGTTCACAGGCTCAGAGCTTTTGTTATGCTAACAGACAATCTCAAATCACCTGCCTACTGGAGTGTGAAATATAAATGATTCCTTGTGAACTTCCAATAAGTTGTCACTCTTGTTCTTCAAATAACACGACGGGCTGTTAATTTATAGCAGGGTCCTTTTCCCTCAGCATCGTGAGCCCTAGATGAATGCCTTTGTACTTCAAATAATCTTTCTGAAGAAGGTGCCCTGCCATAATAGCCCAAATACATCTTGTTTTTTCACTATGAAAGGAAATACCAGTATTTCTCCAAATTCATCTTTCCCTGTGCCAGAGCTGTTGGGAGTGAGTGGGAGAGATGTTCTCAAATACAGCAAGCTGGGACCCAAGATGAGAGGGGGCATTAACAATGGTAATAGACTGGCAGCTGCGAGAGACAAAACTTCGTCCCCCACTTAGTTCTGAAAAAAACCCAGAACAAAGTTTACTGTTCCAGAGATACCTGTCTGCTGTGTTAGGTGTGATTCAGGGCATCAAGGAAGGCAAGGAGGTGGCTGCACCCAAACAGTGGGTGGGTTCTGATGAGGGTCTAAGATTTGGGTACACCATGCTGCAGGATGTTAGCACTAACACCATGGAGAGAGAACAATCAGTTCTCCTAATTAATTAATTATCTTTATACATGAGGAAATCAATGTGTTAGAGGATGTGATCTGCTCTTATCCAAGGAGGAGAGGGAAGCCGCCCCTGTGAGAGCCCCAGTGGGGTTCTGGCAGGTACACAAAGTGTAGCAGAGGCTCCACAGCCATTCAGGATGAGGGGAGACCCCTCTTCATTGCAGCAACAGTGATCATAATTATAATGAGAAAATTATATGAGATTAGTTTCCTTGCACTGGAAATAAAAATCCTTGTGTCCCATGCCCACTCGCATATCAGGGAAAGCAAGGAGGGGTCTAGGTCCCCCAGGCACCCACCATCCACAGATGAGGAAGATGAATGAACAGAGAGGTTTTTGGGGGTTAAGTTCAGCTGAAGGAGGTTGTAGGTGCAATGGGCAGGTTTGGGCCCCTCTGATCCATGCAATCCAGAAGGAGGATGCCTTTTGATGGCTCCTAGTACTGATTCCAACAGGACGCTTTATTTCGGTGGGGGAAGAGGGGGTAATTGTTTTCCTCCTAATAAGTATATATTTTCCCTTTTGAAAATTGATCTCACCATTTATTCCCAATAACGTTTTATAAAAATTCTCCAAAAATAGGAGAAACTAAAGTTTGATTTATACTGTTTGCAAGAAGAGAAAGAAAAGTTCTGGAGTTTTCTTTTTTTTTCTTTTCTCTTTTCTCTTTTCTTTTCTTTTCTTTTATTTTATTTTAATTTATTTTATTTTATTTTATTCGTTTCTTTTCTCTGAATGGATCCACAAATGGGGGTTATTGTTCTGAAACACTACAGTCATGAATTATCTGTGTCCTCGGAGTTATTAGTAATACCTAGTACTTGTAACATGCTTTGCATTTAACAAAAAGTAGATAAAACGAAACACTAAGACTAATTAATGTTGTGATTTATTTTACATTTCAAGCATTTTCTTTTCTTTTTTTTTTTTTTTTTTCCCTTTGGGAGGGAAAAGTTTTCTATTTCTCAGCAGGTTTTCAAACAAATTAAAAGCAACTCTGTTCAAACGACGAGAAGTTTGTTAGTAAATTGCCAATACTGGCTTAATCAATTACACCTGGAGCAGCTAATGCTGAACTAATAGTCTGCATGTTAATGACAGTGTTGCTGACAGAATTTATTTCATGGATAAATAGCTTCACAATCTTATTTTCACATTTCTGATGGCCAATTTGTGAATTTCAAATTTTAACTTTCCTTTTAAAAAGCTCTAACCAGGTAGGTACATCATAATATTCAATTTACTAAATGACAATAAGCAGATATTTTGGCGGTGTGACATTTTATTTTTGAGCCTACATCTTTAAACTACACAGTATTTTAAGTACAAATATAAGAATTGCATTAAATATTTCAACTATTCAAATATAAACAATGTTAACAAGAACCAAATCCCTTAAGCTTTCCACAGTGACAATGTTAACATTTAAAACAGTTTTTTTCAATAAATATTAACCAGAATGAAGGTGATTTAGGGGAGGGTGCATCCAGGAGATTTCCTGTTTAAGCATTCCTGAATGGCATACCTGCAGATTAGTTTGCAGGCATATTAATCTTTTTCACAATCATAATATTTTGTTTACATATCTGCTTTATGCAAATTAAATACATTTCCACAAAGAGCCACAGAATGTAAGAATTATTAAATGTCATTTCCTTCTAACCACTAGACAATGATGATTGCCTGAAGTGCGAAAGGGGAATAGTACATTTCCATAGTATATGAAATGAATGAAATGTAAGAAATTCCCTTTTTTTGACACAGTCTGTCATTTGTTAAGAAAGTTATGCTGTTTAAAATGTTATGCCAGTTGTAACCTGTCTGTTAAGAAAGTTATGCTGTTTCTACCAAAATTTGTACCCTCAAAACCTTATTCCAAGTTGTACACCCCCCCTAAAACCCCGGGTTCCCTTCCCCTTCCGTCGGGCTAGGCTGTCACCATTCCCGCCGGCTCCTCGAACTGCCGGCCCCGCCTAATAGGAAAATCCAAGGACTTCCATGGTGCACTGCTCCAAAACCGAAGTGCAGTTGCCGGCAAACGGACCCAAAAGCCGCGACCCAGCACAAAATCCAGATAAAAGGGAGACACTACAACACCGAGAGGACCCTCAGGTACCTAAGGACTGATTCTGCTTCTGCCGCCTCGCCATGACCACAAAGAGACTGAGAAAAGCTGACACCCCTAGACCACACGAGCCCAGTTGAGTTCCTGGGGATTCCCGCGAGGCTGGAACTCCCGACTCTGCGGCGAGAGCAGCAGATTCGCCTGACACCTCCTCAGCGGTGGCCCGAGCGGGAGTGGCAACAGGAGCGAGAACAACGACAGGAGCGGCGACGGCGCAGGCGACCCCTCGAGTTCCCCCTTGAAAGAGCTGACTAATAAAGGCCTTTCAAAGGAGCAGGTCTCCTGGCCCATTTTTAACATGGACTGATTAATTTTTTTCTTTTTTCCCATATCACGTACTATCTTTGTGCTTGAACAAGGTGAAAACAAATAAAACAGCAAAAGAAAAGAAAGACTCCATGAAAATGAGCCACAGAGAAAAGTGCAACATGACACTTATAAGACGGCTGCCTTTTCATTCTTTGTCTATGAGTATACACCAGTTTCTATAAGAAAATTAATGGAAAATGTCCCTTAGCAAATCTACAAGAGGAATTACACTCAAATTCTCCTAACTTGCAAAGATCTTACAAAACATTTAAACCAGCAACAATTTCGTGGTCAAAATTAAGTCTTCTTAAAAACTGCAAATAGTTTGGATTTTACTCTATTCAGCAAAAATCAGTAGGTTACAAGGTTACTCTGGGGGCCGAGACTACAGACGAAGAACAAAGCAAATGGTTCCGTTTCAATAGGAAATATAATAAAACCCCCTTTATCTAAAAGCCATCAGGGACAAGCACTCAATACGAGTTAACAAGCAGGAACTGATAAGATAACACTTATGTGAGGTCAGAAGTCAAATGCCAGTCAAAAGCTTTTAACCTCTTGGGTCATAAACAGTAATAGATGAAACACATAGATAGTTATTTATTGGGTTTTAAAGGAATCTGATAATCATGAGTGAATAACTCAACGATTTATGTAATTGAGACTTACAGATAAAGAACTTTGTCATTTAAATAAAATGCAAAGCTTCTGGTCTATAATTCTTCAGGATTTTTTTTTTCTTTTAATTCACTTTTGTGTCTCGTGTTAATCTATACAGTCCAAAACATACAGGCAATCAAAATGACAATCACTGTCTTAAAACAGGCACATACAGAGTCAATAAGAGAATTGATCTGTGCAATCCAAGGTTTGTCTGAGCATTGAATACGCTAAATATTTACAGTCAGCATACACAAAAGAACATAAAAGAACAATAGTCAACCTCCCCATTGTGATGTTAATACCAATGGAGTTTTGTTTTGCTGCTTTTCTTTGGCTCCACTAAAGTAAAAAGCAATCTCATTTCACAGTAAAGGGATGTCCCTTGAAAGAAATTATAATAAGAAGAAAAAATCAAAGAGCAACTGATATTTTAAAAAAATCTAGTTTTAAATGCATAAATATTTCATATGGATTTACAAAAACTTTAATTACGCTTCTAATATATCCGGAAAGAGTAACTTCTCCTTTATGTAATTTTTATTTCTTCTTGTATATTAAGTCTTCATTTCGGTTTATTGCCTGCTTTTTTGTCCAAAAGTAATTTTGAAGGTAATGCTAGAAATATTACCGAATAAAATGTAATATCCACTGTCCAAGAAAGAAGCAAGACAGAAGCAAGACAGAAGCAAGACAGAAGGCCTTTGTAGGCCTACTGTTTCTTCAAACACTGTTCACAATACACTAGGCAAATACTGCAGAATTAAAACACTTTAAAATATTTATCAGAAGAATTTTATCACCCTATTTAAATGCTACCTGAAGCACACTCACCTTTATTGACAATCTCTGTTCTGAATGTCCATCTGCTCCATGAGAGACTCCCAAACAGAAAAACAAGGACTAACTGTTTTGATTCACTCAAATGTTTAGTAAAAAACCAAGCAACCCTAATCAGCATGCTGATTGCATCGTCAACTAACAAATAATTTACTACTCTCAGCATTGCATTCCATTAAAAGCTCATTAAATTTTCTGTTCTCCAATGGGAGCTTTAGCTTTTGAACTGCACGCTTTTTGCTCCAAATTATCACTTAATCCACTTTTTTCACTTCCTGCCTGTCCTCTGCGCTGCTCCGCGCCACCCCACCCCTCTCCCCCCCCCCCCCCCCCCCCCCCCCCCCCCCCTCCCCGGTAGAAATTTCAATACCTAGATACACAAAAGCAAGGTAAATAGAGCTCAATTTTTATTTCTTTCTGAATTCAAGATCTTTGGCCGTCAGGAGCGATCAAGAGCTAAATTACTTTGCTAGACTCTCACTCGAGCAGTTTAACTTTGGTAAAACACCCCTCTTCCAAGGACAGGCATGGCAGGTGATGGGAATGCTCTGAACGATTTGGTGGGTGGGGAGAGAGATACATAATATGGCAACATTTTGTCCCTTAAATTGGAAGCAATTGCTTAATGAGAGAGAAAAGCAAAAAAATCTGAAAATAACCCAAACCACTTCTATTTTATTCATGTAAATAGTGAACAAAAGAAAGAAACCCACCCTTTAGGTTACGGAGCACAACATTTCTTGTCTGTCCTAAATATCAAGGATTGCAGTAAGGACACTTTGGTAGGGCTCACAGCAGAGTAAAAAGCTCATCTTCCTCAGCCTTGCATACTAAGGAGCACATAATCATTATATTTAATAAGTAAAATGAAAGCAAATGTCAGCCCCTAAATCAAAGTGCATCTTTGGATTGCTAATTGTGCTCATTGCAAATTTGGGTCATTTTGCATGAATGACTCTAATGTAGGGCTGAGATTGCCGTGTAGCACAGTGAATTCCTGATTCCCTGTGCTAATCCTGAACTCCGTGATTGTGTCAGGTGCAGTTCTGTATGCTCCAGCAGCTGGTTCATCCGCATCAATGCAAATAAGGCAACTCCTACAATCAAAGTCTCATGAGTCTAAAGCCTGATTGCTGAGGGCAGGCTAAAGTGCTACACAGGCTCACTCAAATCACACTAACTGACCAAACAACTTCAATGTCCCCCTCGTTTCAAAGCCAGCCTTTTGCCAAAAAAGACCAAACAAACTGAGTATCTCTCTCTCTATATATATATAGGTTTTGTGGGTTTTTTGTTTTGGTTTGGTTTGGTTTGGTTTTTTTGGGTTTTTTGGGGGTTTTTTTATGCAGGACAAGCATTGGTTTGGGTGCTTAGAAAATTCATGAAATTGAGTAAAGGTCTGCAGCAGCAATAATTAATATAATATTTGCATACTTATGAGAAAGTATCCGAAGCCGGTGATTACTGGCACAGCCCTCCTCTTTTCTCAAGGACAATCCTCCGGGCGTTGCTGTGTCTCCACACCCACCTCCGCACCGCCCATCCCAAAGGGGAGCCGGTTTTGTGTGTCCCACACCCACTCACCTCTTCCTCCCGGCTTTCAAGAAAATCCTAAGGAAACTCCTTTCCACCTTTTAGGGTTTGTTCTGCATGCCTTTTCGTTAAGTCCATTAAGAGGCTGGAGAAGAACGCTACCGTGAAAAGAATAAGGCCGTGAAAGGGGCTATAAAAATCCAAAGTCCACTCCAGGGGATCCGTATCACTATATATAATACGAGGGCATACCCTATAAATATAACACACTCAGTACTATAAATGCAAAACAGGGGAAAAAAAAAAAAAAAAAAAAAAAAAAAAAAGCCTTTCCAGCAAGAGCAAATCTCCTTGGGCATGACAAAGAGGAGACCGACAGCCCGAGTAGCACCGTCCAGAGGGCAAAAACTTGTCACAGGCAACATTTGGCTCTTCAACATTTGGAGAACCGGATTTTCAGGAAGCCGGAGCAGCGCCGCTTCCCTCCCTCCAGGCAGAAGGAGAGAGGAGGGAGCGCGGCAGCCCGGGCCCGGGACAGGACTTCGAGATCGCCCTCGGACGGGACACGGCGCAAAAACACCTTTGCAAAGGAAACACCAGTTTTTCCTTCCGCTCTTCTCTCCACGCCTCATCCCTTCTGCCTACTCAGTTCACAGGTTTTAGGAAGGACGGGGGGGCCAAGAGTGCCCGTAAATCCGACCTCAAAATCCTGTATTTCCACAGCGGCTGCAACCCGACACCTGGTCCGCGGCCACTCGCGCTTCACCCTCTCCCCTTCCCGTAACAGGATTAACAGATATTTTCCTAAAAGCAAATCAGAATTTGGCACATTGTGTGTGACAGTCTATTTGCTCACAATATCCACTCTTTTCCGGTACGAATGCAGCACGGTTCTCGGACAGTTTAACTTTGGCCGACACAGGACATCTCCAACGAAAACGTTTGCCTGGCAAAACACACCCCGCAGCGTATCTTCCTCGGGAACACCCAAAAGGGGGGTCCTAGACCCTCGGGAACCATTGCATCCTGATGACGCGTAAATAAGATTATTGCTGTGAAAGGATCCCAAATGTGTTTCAGTAATCTGTTTTCTGTGCTGTTCTGATTCCTCCCTCAAGACCCTCTGACTCTTCCCTGCCTCACTAGCCTTTAAACACCGGTGCAACTCGTGGTGCAGGAGAAAAACTAGCTCTGCCCATCCGGAACAGGGCTGAATCCTGCAAATTAATACACCTGGGGTCAGCTTTCAGATTGTGTCCCCTCTAAAAGGGATGAGACAGCTGTCCCCCCAGCTCTGGACTGGGGAGGCTGCTCAACTTGTCACGGCTACTGCAGGGCCCTGTAGGCTCAGGGGAGATGCACTGCATCCTCCAGGTGCTGCAGCTATCTCCTGAAGAGTCTTAAAATCTTAAATTCTGTTTCACTCCAAAATCCCTTTTACCTTAGATTTTTGTGCGGTTTTATTTGATTGGTTGGTTGGTTTGGTTTTTGTTGGTTTGGTTTTTTGTTTATTTGGGCTTTTTTCCCTCCCCTGTGCAGGAAAATATTTTGGCTCTCTTTTTTTAACAGGTGCAGTTAGGCAAGAGAGAACCCCTAAAGACATCCTCTCAAACTGTACATACTTCAATTTTATTATATACTATGAGAACAGAATGAGTGATTATTTCACTTCCAGTAATGATATGCATCTCTAGCTCTATAATTTTGTGGTGTTTTCTGTGTTTCTTCCCAAGTGGCGACATCCGATTTGAATTGAAGGTTACTTGACTTCTCAGTAACCTTCTTATAAACTAACTAGAAGCTTGTAAAAATAGCAGTAATATTTCACCAGTCCTATTCTAATGCAACTTTGCCTCCTTCTATTAGAAGTATTTCATTTATTTGCAACTGATGGTCTTCGGCAATTTGGGGTTGGGGTAATGAAGTGGGTACACATAACCAAAATGACACATTAATTTTTGAAACTTAAAAAAATAGAGTGACCCACATTTTCTGAGTAAGTCACAGTGAGTTCACAGAGCAGTAGCTCCATAATTTGTAGTTTTGAATAATATGGCATAAAGACTTCAACCATGTCCTGTCAGAGGAAACAACAGAGCATGAGCATATATTTTCAGCAAAGGAGTCTCCCGGTGGCAGCAACCTCCTAAATCCATTTGAGCACATATACAGGCAACTTTTCTCAATATAACCTGAGAGCTGTTTGGCTAACAACTTTTCAGGACTAATAAACAGATTGCAAACAAAATAAATTCCTCCTCTCTTAGAAACGCCAAAAGCTACCTTACATTCATCTCTACAAGTCTCTTGGTGGGCTTGGTAGGCTCCTTGCAGATTGACTCAGCTCCCTATCTCCCTCCTGACCAGAACAGAAATAGACATTTAGCTTTACCTGCTTTTCAGCTAAGGATTTCTGACTTATCCCACAGTAAAGGCCATGTATTCCTTTTTCACTGAGGGGTGGCAGATGTTCACACCCATAGTAAACTCACAAAAATACATCAAGAGCCTGCTCATGATCAGTGACTGTCATCAAAATGGTTACCTGAGTATCTCTTGTTAACCAACCTATTTTAATAAAGCTCCATGTTTGTACACTCCTTACCCCTCAGAGACAACTTAGGTAGGTGAGGTTTACAGCAAAAGCTCACTATGTTCTCATACTCCATGACATATCACAGGCTTTAGCAGTTGGGATGTCCATTCAGTATGAGCCAAACAAACAAACAGGGAAGCAAATAAATAGCAATATAGCTAAAACACAATAACAAACAAACAAAACAGCAAATGTTAGCAAGGAAAACACATAATCAGGGGAATTGATTACGTGGGTGCTTTATTGAAGAGCTCTGGGAGTCGGGGTACAGACCCAAATCCAACTCCGATGAGGGTCTAAGAAGGCCCCAATATTATACCCCTCCCTTACATAACCCTATGTTAATCATTAAACCTACATTGTTCTATTGTATACATCCAAGCATGAATTTTTGTAAATATCTTCCTTTACAATTCTAGTTTGAAATAATAATCATGTTCAGCTACCTACAATTATTACAATTCAATCATCTATCTTATGATGATTAGGTACAGTTTCCCCCGACCTACTTCATTTCCAAGTACAAGCCGTCCCAATCTTCTCCTTCTTCCCCCATCCCGATTACCCAGGCTAAGTTATACTTGATTTGGTTGGAACAATGGAAGCAACACCTGGTTGCAGTGAAGCTGAGACTCTATTCCCAGCTTCTGTGGTAACAGAAATTATTAACCCTATCCTAACACACACACACACATAAATAATTAATATATGAAGATGGCCTAATGTTGAATGTCTCAGTGACATGTACTAAACACACTAGTTCTAGACAACAGTAGCATATTCCATGGCAAGAGTCACAGTTTTGGTCAACACAGATTATTGAACTGGAATGAAACATAATCTTGAAGCTAAGAAGTCAGCTGTCATCTCATCTCTCAGCTAGCCAAAAAAAATTCAGCCCTGTACAAGAAAAGAGGAAAAAAATACATGCCAAAACAGCTGGTTTAGGTACATATTATAATCTTTAGTATTTATAATTCCATCGTTATACTGACTACCAAGTACACTTTGAAAGTAGACACAATCCTTACATATTCTTTGAACTATCTCACTGGTCCGGCTGATAATCTCTACTGTTTTGAATTTATCCTACTTGTACACCAAAATGCCTTATTTGAAATTCAAATAAAAACTGTAAAATGATCACATAATAACTGTAAAATTATCATAATTTTAAAAGTGCCAATTCTGATCATTAAGGCAATACTAAAGATACTCTGCTGATAAACAAAGAAGATCAGCTCATTCTATGAAGAATCAATTTGTCAAATCAGCTATCAAAACAATTTAATTTTCTATTATATCTTCATTTTCTGCTTCTGCCTGTACACAGACAAATCACTAGTATTTAAAAGAATATGTGACAGTGGAGCTGACTGTAGCGTGTTTACTCAAGTAAGTACTTGGATGTAGTAATGAGTTTGTTTTAAAATATTCATATCATATAAATGTTAGTTGAAGTTGACAGTAAATATTGAATAGACATATCGAAAGGGCAGCATGTCACCTTCACTTCTCCTGTACTGTGTAACATCCAGGCAGCTGTTTGCTCTGGTTGTATCCATTTTCATACAGAAAATTAATTTTTTAAGCTTATACCAATATGATGATTGAGTATGACAGATGAAGAAAGAAGGCAGGAGTTTAACAGGGAGTTTAGCGATTCAGCCACCCACAAGAGATTACGATAAAATTGCCAGGGCTACAATTCCATTTGTATCAATAACTACTTCAGGAGGGGAGGGAAGTTCCGGGAAGGGAAGTTCTGGGAAGTTCCGGGAAGGGAAGTTCTGGGAAGTTCCGGGAAGGGAAGTTCCGGGAAGGGAAGTTCCGGGAAGGGAAGTTCCGGGAAGGGAAGTTCCGGGAAGGGAAGGGAAGTTCCGGGAAGGGAAGGGAAGGGAAGGGAAGGGAAGGGAAGGGAAGGGAAGGGAAGGGAAGGGAAGGGAAGGGAAGGGAAGGGAAGGGAAGGGAAGGGAAGGGAAGGGAAGGGAAGGGAAGGGAAGGGAAGGGAAGGGAAGGGAAGGGAAGGGAAGGAAGGGAAGGGAAGGGAAGGGAAGGGAAGGGAAGGGAAGGGAAGGGAAGGGAAGGGAAGGGAAGGGAAGGGAAAGGTTGCCTGATGCAGTCCCTCTGCTCTGCCCAAAGACCTAGAGGTAGATTTTGCCCTAGAGGTAGATAAAATAATTTTGGTAAATCCATTTTTTGGTGACCTAAGTGGATAATTTTTAAAAGATTCAATTCATTAGTATTCACTGGAGTCTAAATATAAAGTCCTCAATTGAGGATGATTCTCTGAATGTTAACTGAAAATGTGGAAACAACACTTTATCAAGTTTTCTGTAAATATTAACATATATAGTATATAGACACACACAAGCATACATAAATACACATTTAGACATGTGCACATGTATAAATATCTCTGAAGACATCAAATATATGTATATCTACACCTCCCCCATGTATATATTGTCTTTCTCTGTACTTCTGAGTATCTACAAGGCCAGATGTCACTTGTCTTTAACATTTGTGAAGAACATTTCAGAGATTATTGCATGAAAGACAGTGCGTAAGTTTTCAAAAACACTTTGAAACAGTCAATTTTCTTGTCCTGGGTGCTACTAAACAAGAGGCTCAAACTTGACTGGGTACAAATCTCACATTAGAACTGGCACTAATGAGGCCTGATCTCCTTTGTATCTGTGTCTTGTGCTTGGATTTGCTACTATCTGAATAAGATATGTGGGCCAGCTGATGCTTTGCCTGCATTTAGACATAGATTTTAATAAGGGGGGCATTCATACTGTAGCACTAACCCTGCTTCTAGCAATAATGAGAGTCTCCCTTGTTGGGGTGTGACACTGGCTAGGTGCCAGGCACCCATGAAAAACCATTCACTCATTCTCCTCTGCTATAGTTGAGCAAAGGAGGGGGAAAGAAAAACTGAAAGGCTCATAGGGTAAGATAAGGCTTAGGAGAAAACACTCTGAAGGCAAAAAAGGCTCAAAACTTAAAAGTTAAAAAGAAAAATTTATTAACAGGAGTGAAAGAGGATAATGAGAACTAAAATAAACATTTAGAACACCTCCCCCCCAACCCCAGCCCTTTTTTTCTTTCACCAACAGTGCAGGGAGACAAAACATGGGGTTTTTAGCCAGTTTGTCACTTCTAAAAATCCTTCTTCAATCTGCTTAGAGAGAGCACTTTCTTCTGGTATGTCATGGGGTCCTTTCCACGGACTTCTCCAAGGTGGTTCTAATTTTCAGAAGAAGTAGTCCTGCCCAACCTGCTGTAACTTGAGCCCTTCCCACAGACAAAACTGTTTTCTTGAACTACATGGCATGGGTCATTTTAGTTTATGGGGTATAGTCTTGTAAGGATGAATTCTGGTTTGGAAGCAAGGCTTCTCTAGCTCTATTTTCTCTTGAGATATTAATTTTGAAGAATAAAGGACTTTAGTTAAACTAGATATTGCTGATGTAGACTTCCCTTTACTAACTAGACATTGTTGAGGTAAACTTCCCTTTTTTTAACATAAGCCAAATTCAAGGAACTGATAAATCAGGAGACCTGTCAACTTAATCAATAGACTCCAAGAACACAATGTGATCATAAATCAGATAGTCTTGAGAAAACAGGATCCAGGTGTCAACAACACTAAAAGGTTAAAAAGACAAAGTGAGGAAGACGCATCTTACTTCATCATTTTGAGACCCCACCCCATAAGAAGGACCACCGACCCATTTTAAAGAACAACTACGCATGCTTAATTGCTTTTTGGCTAATTACCATACGAAGCGGGGAATGGGATGGACCAGAATTGTGAATATGCATTTGTGTTTTGGGTATTCAACACTTTTGTACATAAAAAGACCCTGTGATCATCTGTAAATTGCGCGTGTGTATTTTGGAGCTATCCCGCACGATGCCTGGTGTCGTAATAAACATACACTTTCTAACTTCAAACTGTTAGAGAGTCTTTGTCTGTCATAGTTGGATATCGGTATTAGATCAATATCCATATTTTTTTTAACAAATCACTCTCTCTCTGTTCGAGTTTCCCATTAGAATACAGCTTTTCAGCATCCATGACCGCCAGTGGGAACACTTTTTCTCATGGGCTGCGAGTGGACCTCTGCATCCCCCCATGCACTTCATGAATTACAGGACAACAGTTTGTTTGTTGGATTGTAGTCCTCATCATGGCTTGTAGAAGAATCTCAGCTCTGACGGCCGGAGCACCTCCTGCCCCTCCCTCCTTCCACCGACCTTGGTGCCGCCACGTTGTTCTCCTCATGTGTCTTCACCTTTTCCTTTTCTCTGACTCAGGAGAGAATTGGTGTCCGTAGGTTTCTTTGTTCCCAAGTTCCATCAACTGAGAAGTTCTTGGCAGTGCAGAAAGGCTGATCCTGTCCGGGCTCTGCACTGGGAAATGTCTCACCATGCCCCTCGCTGTTGGCCACATGGTCCCTGCCGGCTGCCGCAGCGCCGGCTCCATTCGGGGCCTCTCTTCACACGGGGCAGCCAAAAGGAGAAGCCGCTGCTGCTGCCGCTGCCCTTCTGCCCTCAGCAGGACGAGTTAAAAGTGGCCAGGCAAGCACAGTTCTCTGCAGACTGAGATAGCCCCGGCTCCATGGTCTGGCGGCTGCCCTGAAAGAAAAATGAATTGCACGTGTTTTTTCCCTCCTCAAATATGTCACCCTAGAGGCAATACCAACTACTTTAATTGGCTTGGCAGAGTGTTTACTTTCAGAGCCAGCCCACGACTGACTTTGCCAGGCATGGATGAAGCTTCTAGCAACTTCCCACAGGAAAATCACTTCCACGGCTGGCTTCTTCCCTCCTCACCAAAAAATCAAGTCATGCAAAACTAACACACCTCTCGACAATTCCCGGGGTTCACAGTTTCCTCAGACTTGAAAGAACTTATTATCTTTCAGGCCAATTAGCTAGGAATTGAACAACAAGCCCTGAAGTAACTAGGTGAAATTACCATGAAACTATCATGAACACACCCACATGGAAATGAATATAGAATGATTCAAAACAGCAGAATTCCTTAGAAAACAGAAATGTTTAAGGATGTAAAAACATGTTTACTTCCAATATGTTTGAGTTTTCCTGTTCTCCACAGTATGGTAGGCTGTTAGACAATCACTTTAGAGCACTATTGCAGAGTTTGACAGAATAATAATATTTTTCTTTATAAATATTTTCCAATTTTTGATTTATTAGTCCCTTTAATCTTGGAGAAACAGAAGGACACAATTGAAAACATTCAGCTATTTCAAATAAGTCCCAAAATTTAAGGATCCTGGCATTCAAAACTGTAGAGCCTACATTAACACCAAAACACTGATTGTTTTAGCATAATTTATTCAATGCCAGTTTATAAAATTAATTGACCTCTCTTTAGCATATGTCTTGGGGTGACTAGGATACTTCTGTATCCCCACTTGTCTGTTCTGTGTGTGCTGTAGGTTGTGTTCTGTACCTTTAAGAGTGGTTCTGAGGGTGAGCAGGGAAAGAAGACACGGGCAGTCTGTTTTGAAAAGTGATCACTCCTCTGCATTCTTCTCTCTTTCTTCCTCAGGATGGTGTGTTCGTCGGGTACATGGACAGTGGCCAGAGAGAGGGTTTTTTTCTTTTAGTCAGTTTAGCTAGCTGAGGTAAAGAAGTTTCCTGGACTGTTTTTTTCCTTTTTCTTGGGATTGTTTGAATCTGCTCTGGACTAAAAACCCAGAGAAGGACTGGTACCCGTGGCCCACCAGGGCCTGGACCTTGGCATTCTCCAGTACCGAAGGGACTGGGACTGATAAGAGACTGAGAGAGCCGAGCTAACTCCTGGCAAGGACTTCCTCAGTTTTGCCATCTCTCTTGGGAGCAGTGAGAGGTTTGGTGGTTTTTTGTTGTTTGTTTTGTTTTTTTTTTGTTTGTTTGTTTGTTTTGTTTTGTTTGTTTGTTTTTTGTTCCTCATGCTCGTGGGCATTTTGTTTGTTAAATAAATAGTTTTTTCACTTTTCTCTGAGGAAATTTTTCTTCCCAGACCGGCTGGGTGGAGGTGCTGTTTGGGTTTGCTCCCCAGAAGAACCCCATTCAGTGGTTTCCTCCCAAATTTGCCCTAAACCAGGACAGCATACCAGAGAACTAATGCTAACTCTGCCTCTGTGACATTTCACATTACAGAAGAGTGGAAGAATTGTTCACATTTTTACCCCAGGCTATGTTGGAATCATAATAAAGCACACAAGGACACACTTGAAAACACTCAACAGATAAGTTGTTCTGTTGCACTTTTTAATTTGAGCCTTACATCATGACTATATTTCTTTTGGACATTTTTGACCCAGATTTATCCTGTGTTTAAAAAATGGATTTACGTTGGGAATTAGTTTGGCCCATTATGCTAACATCCCTGTGTCTTCATACTAAGCCTCTATCAAGATGTTTTTTAAGATTTTATTTTAAACTGCTTGAAGAATTGCTCCCATAAATATCATTCCTTTAGGAAGCACAGAGAAGAGCAAGATAAAATGGATAGAGAAGTAAGCAGAGGCAACAAAACTCCTTGATAGCTTTTATTCTATAATCACAGAGCACCATTTCCAGTTAATGCTACTGAAGCAACACAAGACTTTATTATTGGATATAAACAACATATAATGAGCATCTATGGGACACTAGATAACTCCTATTAGTGAAGGAAGATCTTCATAACTCACATGTTAGTTTACCACTTCATTTTATTAACTCTCATTTATTAGACAGCAGTTGTGCTTTCCACTACAATAGCTAACTTCTTCAGGGCCCACTGTGTGACATCTTTCCCAATGCTTGCCTTTTGGGGATTTTTCTCAAGAAATGATTGCACATATGATTTATGTGTTGGAAAAGTAGAGACAACAAATAAAAATGAGGGGCTGCTTAGTTTTCTGTATATGCAGCCCTCTGTACAAAGCTGACTGAGCCTGACCTGTTCCTTTCTCTGACAGCCTAGGAAGGTAAAAAATTCATCACTGACCTTGACGAATAGCAGAGGGATGAGGAAGCGGTGGCGGGGAGGGAATTGTGTTCTGACCCTTATCTCCCCATTGACAGCATGGGACTAGAATACATAATCACCTGATCGCCACCCACTCATGGTGAGTCTATCTGGGCCTCTGCTATGCTTTAGAGCTCTACAAATCATCACTCTTGTCAGGAATGGAGAGCCATGTGATCAGAGCATCAAGAGGGGCTGGAGAATTCCTAGTCCTGTGTCTTAAAAATGCTGTCTTTATATTCTGATTTGTAGAAAGAGAAGAATATTTTCCTAGTCAGTGTTTAATTTGCTTGTTTGTTTGGTTTTTTAACATATGTTTGTAATACTTACAAATGCTTGGGATACACTTCCTAATGCCCAAGGAACTGAGACACTGAGTAGAGGCCTGTGGTACCATCCCCAAGCATTTAAAGAATGTTCCTGACATATAACAGAATGTTCCTTTATATAAAAGAAACAAACACACTATGGGCACAGATACAAGTGTTCTCCTTTTGCTCTGATGTCTTATAAGTTATATGGTACTGCAGTGTGGCCATATGTATATATTCCTATGGATCTGTGAATCTGTCTGCTTTTATGCTGGTAAGCAATTTTTCAACTTATTCAGAACCCACTAGCCTGTTTCAAATGCATTTATCAGTGGAAATTCTTGATTATAATTACACTGCCTGTGTGTAGGTCAAAGATATCATAAATGCCCCAAGCAGACACACTTAAGAAACAGAAATGTGCATTTCTAATCTAACAATCATGTGAGAGAAATCCACAGGAAGCCAAACGTCCTTAGCTCCACTATTCATGGAACTGTTTCAAATTAGCTGAGCAGCCAGCTGTGTAAGCCCAAAGTACCATGAAGCAAACTCATTCTCACTTTTTATATTTTTATACTAAACCATAAAGTCACATAGAATGGTTTGGGTTGGAAGGCACTTCAAAGGTCCTCTTGTTTCAAGCCCTTGCCATGGGCAGTAACACCATCCACTAGAGTATATTCTCAGAGCCCCATCCTACCTGGCCTTGAACGCTTCCAGGCATGGGACATCCACAGCTTCGCTGGGCAACCTGTGCCAGTCTCACCACCCTCACAATAAGTATTTTTTTCCTAACATTTAATCTGAAGCTATCCACTGTCAGTTTAAAGCCAGTCCCCCTTGTCCTGTCACTACATTTTAAAAGGCTGGGAAACACTTCTGTAGTAGTCAGAAGATTTATAATTATACCCCTAAATGAAAATTTTCCAGCCTGATATGCTGCTTGCCAAAATAGAAATTAATGACTCCTCTTTGGAACACACTTTGATGATTCTTCTACTATTTTTCTTCAGTATCCGCTCATGTTAAATTAGGCTTTAACGTAATCTCTTAATAGTCTTTATCTTACAAAAATGAAAAGTATCTCAAATAATAGAAAGCTAGAAATAAACAGGACACGTGGCAATGATGTGTTCCTGTTGTTCACTTCATAAATAACTTTCTACTGATATAGGATGTAAGTTTTCATGCATTAGGTGATTTAGCCTTTGCTGGTCTAAACTTACCTTTTGTCATTTAGGGATTGTAGACAATGTTATAATAAATTTTCCTTCAGCAGATCCTTTTAACATTACACTAGAAGGCTTCTTAATTATCTTTAAGTGTTCCAAGTGTTACAACTGTGGCTGCTGAGACTACATTTCTCAGTCTTGAAATGTATTTTTCTGGGGAGTCTTGCCTCTTTTCTGAATAATGAGGCATAGACATCCAACTTAAGACAGCCTTGTATCAACCTGCCACAGGGACTAAAAAAGTGCCTCCTCTAATGTATTTCTTAAAATTACCCACTGTTTGAGACAAGAGGGTCCAACAGAGCAACTTCACAGGCTATGTGGCGTTTGCACCAGTGGCAGTAATGCATGGGACAGTTTTCTTAACCTTGCTGTTGCAAAGGTTCCACTAAGCCCATATAAATCCATTCAAAAATCCATTTTTCCATAGTGATTAGAACAACTTTGGCCTTGTCTTTGTGTGAAATACAAATTTAAACCACATTAGTGTTGCTGTTTTGGACACACAAAGGACAAGGCAGGCAGCAAGTCAGGCAGGAAAGCTCTATTTTAATTTTTTTTTATTCCATTTATATACACTTTTACAGAAGGCAAAAGATTGGCTACACAGGTTGCCACCTCTTTGACCTCGTAGGTGAACATCACTATCAATCACATTTTTCCTCCCAGAGGGGAAGTATGTAAAAAAAGTAGATAATTCTAAATATTTACATGAAGCTCTGTGAGAATTTTGACCACCAAATTGCAAACACTCATAAGGTAAGAAAACTTAGTGAGACATACTAGAATTAAAATACTAGACCTCTGAAGTCATGATTCTTAGAGTTCAAGCTGACCAGTTGTAGTTTCAGTTAATGAAAAAGTTCTGCTCACTTCCAATTTCGATTATTTTTTGTAAAGTGCCACAAATTCATATCAGTGATGAAATCTTATGTCAGAGAGTTCCACAAGTAAGAATTTTGTTAAAAACACTTTTGAGACTCTTACCTCCACAAGAAAACATGTCTCAAATCAGTTGCTCTCCAAATGCTTCCAATCTCTTACCATCTCTACA
Source organism: Sylvia atricapilla (assembly GCF_009819655.1). Taxonomy (NCBI): domain Eukaryota; kingdom Metazoa; phylum Chordata; class Aves; order Passeriformes; family Sylviidae; genus Sylvia; species Sylvia atricapilla. The sequence continues at coordinate 34,774,718 of NC_089174.1, forward strand.
GTAAGATTGTCACCTTTTTGTTGTAACTTTGCCTTTTAAAGAGCTTATTAATTTTATTTAGTATTCTGTCTGCAAGAAACACATGGTGCAGAACAAATGCCTTTAGAATTTGTTATTTTTTTGACATGCTTCATCTGTCATAAGTCTCAAGAAATTAGCATTAGTAAATTGGGAGGCCAAAGACCTACCTGTTGACTAAAATGAAATGGTTTGAATAGTTGCATATTGGTGCTATAGCCTTTGGTATCTGGACTTACCTTGAAATCTATTTGTTCTACTGTTTTAGAAATGTGATTTTGAGTGGGTTTGTTGTTTCTTCAGCTGTGGCATATTTCAAAGGAACAATTAAAAATGGCAGAATGACAGTTTATAACTCTTCCTGATGGTTGTTGAGACTATTAAATTAAATTTTCCTAGGGATCTGTGTGTGGAACAAGGATTTCAAGGTTCTGGTGGACAAAAACCTGGACGTGAGCCTACAAGGTGTATGTGGAGCCCAGAAAGACAGCCATGTCCTGAGCTGCATCCTAATCAGCCAGGTCAGCAGATCAAAGGAGGGGATTCTGCCCCTCTGCTCTGACCACCTGAGACCTCCACCTGGGGTTTTGTGTCCAGTTCTGGGATCCTCAGCAAAAGAAAGGTATGCTGGAGTGAGTCCAGATGAGGTCTGCAAAGGTAATCACAGGACTGGAACACCTCTGCTAAGGGCACAGGCTGAGAGAGCTGGCAAAGGTCAGTCCTGGCAAGAGAATGCTCCTGGGAGACCTCAGAGCCCCTTTATCTAAAGATGGCATTATCAGAAAGAGTGACAATGAGTTTTTACAAATGAGTGTTACATAGTGATAGGACCAGGACAAGCAGCTTTAAACTCAAAGCAGAGAGGTTTAGATTACACATTAGGGAAAAGTTCCTTTCTGTGAGGCTGGTGAGGCAGTGGAACAGGTGGCCCTTGGAAACTGGATGGATACTCCATCTCTAGAAGGACAGGTTGGACAAAGCTCTGAGCAACCTGCTCTGACGAAAGACATGCCCTGGACATAGTTTGGACTTGAATAAGATTGTTATAAATCATTAGAAGCCAATTCAAAATAAAATAATTTATTTAGCAATTTTTCTAAAATCAAATTGAAAGGCCACAATAAAATTGGACAGCATCGATCAAATGCTGGGTGGGCAGTGTGACAGTAACAAAGGCATCATCCAACCTCAACCACACACCACTGGGTCTTGGTGTATGGGTTTTATACAGTTTATTTATCCTGAGGCTAAGTCCATTGAGAGTCCAAATATTAATGTATTTCTTTATTTCCAGGTGAGGTTTTGAAAGGGGTTCCCTTAAGTAAGAAAAGACGATTCAATAATCTTCCTGGATTTCTTCTTTGGAGTATTGATTTGATCATCCTCCAGATCCCCCACCAAGATTGATATCAGATGTCGAGCAGCTGTGAAGTGGAGGCCCGTCCTTGATGAATGGGCCACCTCCAGTCCAGCCCTGTCATTTCTGTTGCAAATGTTGTGGTTTCAGAGCTTGCACAATAGGCCTTGGAATCTCGGAGATGCCCTTGAATAGACCAAATAGACCAAACTTTTGATACAATACTATATACACGAATTTATACATTACATTTACCACATGATTATCCATACGGTTCCTTCAACCTCAAACCATCCTGCGATTCTATGAATTGCCTTCCTGAGTTTCTCAGAAGGCAGGCAAAGCTTGAGAAAATACGAACAGATGTTAAGTACTTTCTACATAAATACCATTTATCTGTTCAAGCAAAATACTCCTGTGGTAAATGTAATGGATAAATTCGTGTATCAAAGATTTGGTCCATTAAAAAGCTACTCCAGGGCATCTCTGAGATTCCAAGACCTGTGGTGCAAGCTGTGAAACCACAACATTTGCAACAGAAATGACATGGCCGGACTGGAGATGGCCCATTCATCAAGGACGGGCCTCCACTTCTGTCGCCGCCCGCCCAGTTCCCTAGCTGGGATGGTCTGGGTGCCGCGACCTTCCCAAGTGAGTCGCCCACGGGGAGACGGCCTCAGCTCAGGCGGCACAAGCACTCCTATAGAGTGACCAGCTCTTTTTGTGAGATCGCCACAGCGATCAAGCCTGTCAGCTCTATCCAGGCTGCAGCTGCTGATGCAGCTGTCTTCTAGGCAGGGGTGACCCAGGTGGCACGGGAAAGATCACAGGAGCCGGGGGTCTTCTCCAGGAGCCTTCTTTATTCCTCGACGACTCTCCGAAGGACCCAAAGGTCCGGAGAGCCCGGGTTTTATTCATAATTTAGGGGGTGGGGTTTGCTAAACCAACCAATAGGGATGCGGATTGAAAAACTATCCAATAAGGGCGCGGATTGAAAAGTTAACCAATAGGGGTGCAGATTGAAAAGTTAACCAATAGGGGAAAGGATCCAAAACGGACCCATCGGGGTACAGAATTGAGGAGATAACACAACAACCAATCAGGGGTAGGGTAACCAACATATCAGGAAGTAAACTTAAAACAGTACAGGGTTAAACAACTTGGATAGAAAAACTCAAGGGTTAGGCTCCCTCCATGGGAGTGCCTGGAGCGTTGCTCCCTCCACATAGCCCTTAGGAGCCTCCACACACTTCACAGCTGCTTGACATCTGATGTCAATCTTGATAGGAGATCCTGGAGGACGACCAAATCAGCACCCCAAAGACGAGATCCGAGAAGACTATCAACGCCTTTTCATACTTACGGGAATCCCTTTCAAGACCTCACTTGGAAATAGATACATGAATATTTGGACTTTCAATGGACTTAGCCTCAGGGTGAATAAACTGTACAAAAACCGTGCACCGAGCCCCAGTGGTGTGTGGTTGAGGTTGGACAGTACCTGTCACTCTGCCCACCCACCCAACATTCGATCGATGTTGTCCAATTTTATTGTGGCTTTTTGTTTTTTTAATAAATTGCTAAATAAATTCTGTTATTTTGAATTGTCTTCTTATCATTTATAACACTCCTATTTGTTTTCAGCTCGCACATAAGTGACCACAGCGATGCATTTAAAACCGCAGGATTTACGACAAAACTGTTGAGCAGCGCGACTATTTCCCAGTGCTCCTTTGGGGCAGAGTATCCAGGTGTGCTCCTTCCGGACAGATCCACACGGTGCGCGGTACTGGCTATTCTGGAAGGAGGAGACCTATTTCCCTCGGGCCAAGCGACTCCGCCCCGTTCCGCGGAGAGCCGGCCACGGGAACCGCTCACCGCCGCCATGCTTCAGCACAGGCCCAGCCACACTTCCGCCCTCAGCCGCACCGCTGTGCATGCGCAGTACCGGCATGGGAGAGGGCGCTGTGACCTCGGCGCATGCGCAAGCCGCACTTCCCCTCCCTCCGCTCTTCCTTCGTGCCGCCGCCGGGTCGGGCCCGCTCCCCTCCGCTGCCCCGCTGCCCCGCTGTCCCGCTGTCCCGCTGTCCCGCTGTCCCGCTGTCCCGCTGTCCCGCTGTCCCGCTGTCCCGCTCCCCTCACGGTGCTCCGGCGGCGCAGCGCCTCACGCCGGGGCCGGCGGTGGCGGGGAACTTCCGCCCTCGGGACAACCTCCTGCGTCACGTGGTTGGAGTCGCGGCGGTGCCCTGGCCGGAACAGGCCGGCCCCGCGGCGCCTGACAGGGCTGTCGCGAAGCGCCCCGCGGGCCGGGCGCTGCCGTAGGCGCCTCTGCCTTCTAGGCTTGTCGCCGGCCCGCGGGCGTGGAGCGAGGAGCCCGGGGCTGTCCGTCGCGCCGCGGGCTCAGCGCTCCGGGGCCCCGGCCGCGCAGGCAGTTGGTTGGACAGCTCAGGCGGGCCTTGCTCGTGGCGGGCTCCCGGTGTGACCTCGGCGTGCGCTGGTCGGGAGCGGCGGGCGGGCGGATTTATGTGCCGGGAGTGGGGCCGAGCCGGGCGGCAGCGGCGGCTGGCGCGGGCACCATGGTGAGCGGGGCGGCGAGCAGCGGGGCGGCCGGGTCCACTCGCCTCCCGTGGCTCGGGGCTGAGCTGCTGCGGGCCCTGGTGCCTGGCTGTGGGGACGGCTCGGGGGTTTGGGCGCGTCGGGGGCAGGGAGGTGGCGGGGTGACACCATCGAGCTCTGTAAGTGGAGCTCGTGAACGGGACACCGCGGCGTCTGCTGCCTTCCTCGATCTTACACCGACACGGTTCTACTGCCCAGTGGTTTCCCTCTCTGCTGCATTTCCCCTGGGAAGCAGAGTGAGCCACTGCACTTAGTGCTGTGTAACGGGGTTCGGATGTCTGTTTATAAATGCAAAGGGTTTTTCTCCCTCTCTGTAACTCTCAGTTACTCTCTGTAACCTGACAGCAGGTTGTACTGAGATGGGGGCTGGTCTGGTCTACCCTGTCAGCAGAGAAATGCAGGGAAATGGCCTCAAGCTAAGACGTTGAAAATACAAATTAGGTTCTAGAAAAAAGGAAATTCACTGTTCGGGTGGTCAGGCATTGCAATAAGTTACCCAGCGAGGTTGTGGAATCCTGGAAGTGTTTTAGAAACCTTTTGGACCTGGTGCTCGGCGATATGTTTTAGTGATTCAGGGATTTAAGCTGCAGTGCTGGGTTGACATTTGGACTTGGTGATCTTAAGTTCTACTCCAGCATTGATTCTATGAGTATAACTGTTTTGTTATATCTCCTTAAGTGCCGTGTAAACGGAGTGTGTTTTTGATCTTGGATATACCCTGAAACCTTTGCCAGAGGCTTTTGTTGCTTACTGCCACAATTTCACACTTGGTGTTCTGAGTCATCTCACAGCTGCCACGTGTGTTGTGGCAGCACGTGTGTGTCATGGAATCATAGAGCATTTGGGGCTGAAAGGTACCTCATTGAAAAATGTCCCACCTCAAATTACTTTTCACAGCAAGTATTTCAGCATAGCTACAGTTTATTGGGTTAAATGTAGTGCACCATAAATTACCTTGTAACATAGGAGGAGAAAAACAAGGATTGGTATAATTCCTGCTAATGATGTAACCTTGTTGGATACATGTTGCTTCAATAGAGCAAGCTAAGTATTTAATGAACATTAAGTAATATAAAGATGTATTTCTATAGAGATATGCTGAGTTTTGTATTCAGGGCTTAGTTATTGCTTAAAACACTGGAGTTGATTGGCTCAGCTTTTAACATACTTATATTTGAGATACAAGGAACAGTGTGTGCAGGTATTTTGTATGTGCCATTAATATGTTACATTTCTCTTCCATATGACTATATGAATATGTCATTTGTCAATATGTCAATATGTCATTTTAACTATGACACCAGTGTTTGCTCATTGATCTAAGTCTTAAGAAATGCATTTTACAAGTATGTTTTTGATAAAATCTGCGTTTCAACTGTTCTCATACTTAAAAGTTTAATCATGTTATTTCACTAAAGTAGTTTTTATAGTGTAAATTTTGGCTTATAAAAGGAGTTGTATTTTTTTTTCATGGAGTCTTTTTGGTTTTTTCTTTTTTTTTTTCCTTTTCCGTAGGGATTAAAATATTTATTCAAAAGACATTGAGATGCTCCTTTCATTTGTAGAAGTCCATGAGTACTGTGTTCTGGTCTTGGAAGCTACATTTGTAAAATTGCAAGCAAAAAAGTTTTTCCTTTTAGTGTAGGTCCTTATTTGAATTAATTGAGTGCTTGCTTGTGCTCCCTAATGGGGTTGAAAGATCAGGTCCAGTTTTCTTTGCTGGGTGCTGGTAGTGTAGGCAAATAATCTTTGTGTGTGATTCCATGATGTAAGCAAAGGCAAAAGGTCTGTGCTCTTTGGAAGCTGTATTTTCCAGTTTCAAAGCAACAGGAGAATGAAACATTCATCAGTTTATTTTGTACCAAAGAGGCTTAGAAAGCAAGTTATAAATGTCAGCACCTGCCAAGCTGGGACTGTCAAGACTCACCTGTGCAGCTGCAATGCCAGGCCATGACTTTAGCTCTGCAAAAGAGTCTTAATACTTTGTAAGGCCATGATATTTTAGACTGTTCAGCAGAGGCATTAAAGGCTTTTCACTTTTTATACTTCGAATTACTTCTGTAATGGCAGAGCCTGTTCTTTAAAAAGCAAGTCTTCTAAAGAGAGTAGGAACTTCTGTAGTTGCTGCTGGTCTCATTTGTGGAAATATTGGGCAAACTAGATTTTGAAAATCTTGGAAAAGTAATAATGGAATATAACCTCCTTTTCCTTGTATAGCACATAATTTCTCTGAACTAGTTTTACTTATAATTTAATAATATATTCCATATATGTTGGTGTTCACGGCAACAGGTAATCTATATTGACTTTTTGTAATAATGATAAATTTGCATTTTTATAAACGCTCTTGTTCCATCCCTGAGCTTTCTATAGCAATAATTTGATTTACCTGATGACCACCATTTCTGTAATCCTTGAGCTTAGAGAACCTTAGTGGTAAATGAAGCAAGACTATCAGGTAAAATGCTGTTCACCAACTAAAGTGTAATTTTAGTTTCAAACGAATCACCTTGTTTTAAAGGAAATCATGCACATCTGAGTCCTTACACACAGCAGTTTATCGCTCTTCTTTGGCTCTGTGGAAGGACACTGGTCAAGAGAGAAGTGACCTTTGGGTGTGAGCAATGCTGTGAGGGTGAGCAGTTGGATGGTAGTATGGAGCACCTTGCATATTCTTCGTGCCACTTTGTGCATCTTTTATTGTAAACAGTGGTAGGTGTGTGAAAATTCTAGTCAGGGAAGCCTTGGTCATGAGAATAGAAAAAAAGTAAAAATCTGAATTTGTTGAAGATTTGTTGGCATAAGTTTCTTTTCCAAAATTAACTGTATGAATGTCTGATTTTTACAAATAATAGGATTTGAACTGCCTAAGATTGCTGACTATAACTGTTCTGTGAAAGTAGTCCTTTTCACAGGAAGCATTCTCTTTAAGATGTTGCACAGCAAGCTCACTTTTCTTTGGCCATCCATCCTATATAATATTTTCTACTGTTAGGAAACAACTTTGAATTGCATTTATGTTTCAGGAGAACACTATTTTGATTTTGCAAGCTGGACTTCAGCATGGATATAAACATTCAGAGAAAAAGTTGCATATAAAGGAAAACTTATATGGGGAAAAGTCTCATTTACAGCAAAAGCAATAATGTGTTTATATGGCATTTCAAAGTGGTTGTATTGATTTATCTTCTGGACTTCACAAATGCCTTTGCACTTTTTAGATTTCAGGAAATAGGAGGATTTGTTATATTCTCTTACAAATGTTGGTGGCCAACTACTGTTACACCTTTTCAGTTTTTATTTGAAAAAAATCACAGCTGTGTTAGTGTACTGTTTTGTGTGCTACCATTGAAGATATTGTTATTCCCTGTATTAACATCTGTAGATTACTCAAGTCGAGTTGTATTAAAACCTTGTTTTTACACTTGCCACTTCAGAAAATAAGCAGTGGGCATTAAATTTCTGAGCATGAAAACCAGCTGTTTTTCAGTCATGCGGTTGTATCCCTGTTGCATTCCTGGTGCATACAGGAAGCAGTTGACTTCAGCTTCAGGCCCTCATCTTGTAATGGAGGAGATGGTTAGTGTCAGAGAACAAATAGTTTCAAAGTCCTGTGTAAGGCTGGGTATTTCAGTCATTTGTAACATGTGGGTAGATGGTAAAGGGAAGAAAAGACAGAAACCCTTTTACTGCAAGTAAGGAGGAATAACCTTGGGCAAGGTCAAAATAAGGAGACTGGAGTGGTGTCTTTGCATAATACAATCAACCTTGTCTGTCTTTGTACTTCATGTTCTATAAATCATTTAATGGTGAAAAGAAAAATGTTCTTTAGGTAGAAGTACTTTTAAAAATTCGTTGGGGTTTTTTTTTGTTATTCTGAGATAGCTCTTGGTGTTTTGTAAGTACACTTAATGTGTAGATAAGAGTATTGTAACTTTATCTTAATTGCTTATTCTTAGTTTTTGTTCTTCTACTAATCAGCAAGTCTGTCTTCAGGTGTGTAGTATAAAAGACTGTGAGTACCAAAGTCCAGGTTATACTTTATTCAACCTTACACTTTTGCTTTTCTGGCCTGCCTTTTTCTCCCTACCAATTTAAAGAAATCTGTCAGTCTTCACTTTAATGTAACTGCTAAAACAATTCTTGTGGACCACTTAATGCACTCTCTACTACATTTTATTTAAAGCTTTTATGTAATGTGTGCTGTGTTACTAAAACAAAGGTAGGAATGCCATGGTTGCTGGAGGATTGGGAAGTGAATACAGTGCTCAAGACTTCTGAGACATGTCTCATCAAAGATCTTCCTCTGTGTCAGAAACATGGCCAGACTGCAGTTTATCAGCCCATGTTGCTGCTGCATGGATGTACCATTTCAGTCTCATTTTTGACCAGGAGGTTGCTTGCTAGCCTGTGTTTTGCAGAAAAGCTGACTTACATATTCAGCTTTGGTCCCCATGCTTCCCAGCATTAGAGAGAGTGACAGAAATGTCTTTGATCAGCAGTATACACACCTCTCAAGTGTTTTGAGCTTTGATTTTAAGTTTTAAGCTGCAAAGCTGAAGCATGATAGGGCCGTAGATGTATATGGAATCAGTGCTGAAGGCCTTATGAAATGGTTTAAATTCCACTAACTATTCTATAACTGCGGACACTTTATTTAATAATCTGTGCAGCAGTTCCTCATCTCTTAACATGTGCTTCTCTCAGTTTTGAGTCAACCTGATCACTGATTTTTGCAAATTACTTCAACACAGATCAGGTGGTGGGTTCCAGAGTTTGTTTACCAGAGGTTTTTTAAACCCCATGTAGTGTTGACTTTTCCATTGAGCATCTTCTCCCTCAAACACGTTCTATTTATCATACTCTGGATTTTTAAAGTTTTAGATTTCTGATTAAAATCTAAACCCTGTGTCCTAATTTAGAGTGTGCTAGTACAGATGTAAGATGTTGGTGGAAACCAACACCTAATCTTCATTTATGTTTCTGAAATGAGTGGTTTTGAATTTAAACTGATATTAGTGTAATGTGAATGCTCAGAAGCATGGAAGGGACTGGATCAAGACAGAGCCTGAACTGAAATCCCTGTATATTGGGATGGAGGGAAAATATGTTCTAGTGTTGTAATATGGGGTAGTTTGGGACATTTTAGATTTTTATGGAGTGTATTACTAAACATACAAGAGTGTAAACACATTCAGGCAAAAAGGTTGAATTGCAAGAAGTCACTCTGTGCACGTAGAATGTTATTTTGACTCACTTATTATCTACTGTGTTCTGTGACTAGTGTTCTTGACAGGAATTGAGAAAAATGCCCATATTATATATATGTGTGTGTGTGTATCTTTTATATATATGTAAATATATATACACATACATTTTTTAATTGCCTAAAGTGTAGAAAAATACCAGAAAGGTATTTTCCTCCACAAAGTCAAAATAAAGTTTAGATGTATCACTGAGGTTTTAGTTTTGATTGTTTACTTTTTCAAGTTGCTTAAAACTTGCTAGGTTATTTTCATTTGTATACTGAAAGGTTTGGGGGTATTTCTGTTTTTGTCAAATACAGCAGTAACTTCATGGGTATGAGCACTATAACTTTCTCCTGGAAAGGGGTAGATAGGGTGCAGAAAGATACTCGGTGGCAAAAAGAAATTGTTCATAACGGGTTCTGTTACAATGTGCAGCCTTTGTTTGAGTAAAGAAATGAGTTTCTGTTGGTGAACTTTTAACAGTCTCTTAAGCTGTATTTTAGCCCAGCTAGTGGATCTGCCACCCTATATAAAAATAACTTCCTCAATTTGCATCTCTTTCCCTCTTCTTGTCTTAAGGCTTTTTCTTTCCCTTAAGGATAGAAAGCTCTAGGAGTAAATGAAGAGACATACTGGTGCCTGATTAGGCTGGGCTTCTAATATAAATAATATTCTAGAGAGATATTAATGTAAGTTCACCCTGAGAGAGTGAATTCTGAGAATAGTGGCTTAGTAGAGAGGCTAGATGAAGGGACAGTGGTTTCTCTCTTATATTGGGTGAAAGTGGTTAGGGCTTAGTGTAAGATGGTGAGAATAAACATTTGATTTTAAAATGGTTTATTTTGTACTCAAAGGGTATATACTTCCTTGGCAATTTAGTGATGTAAGTATAGCATGTACTTACTTATATATAGCATATATATTAGTTATTATATATTATTTTATATATTATTTTATATATTAGTTATTAGTTATTATATATAATATATATTATACATTAAGGTAACACTTTCTTTCATTAAAAGTACATTTCCCTTAGCTAGGGGACTGCTGGAATTGTTACGAGTAATCTCTGTGCAGAACTATGCATAATGTTTAATAAAGGTTGAGTGTTCAGATACCTACAGCTCTTGATCCTGATATCAGTGAAATAGAACATAAACAAAAGTGAGGTTTTACTTTTTGAGGTACCTCAGGGAATTGATGGCACCAAAGTGTAGAAGCAGTAGAAATTCCAAGGAGAGAGAAGGTGAAGGGGCTCTTTAGCGCTGAAGAAACTTGATGGTATCTGGTCGCCCTCCAAAGGTGTTACTTCAAAGTACAAAAAAGTAGCACTTACTTCTAATTGATAAATGGCACTGTTTCATGAAACATGTGGTGACATATTGAAAGTGTTTAAAATACTTAAACGATAGTGCTGTCTCAATCTCCCTCAGTCATGTTAAATTACAGATGATAATGTATATCCAAAACATTTAATCTGCCTATGTTTTTTAATAAAAGCAGTATTGATGCAATTTCTATTTTACTAATGGAGTTAGCATTGAAGGAAGGAAACAGTAAAGCTTTCCTTAGTGCACTATTTAGGATGAAAGATTATACTCTTGGTAGGGAGAGGGAAGGTTGATGAAAAGTTGTAGGTTAACAGCTCATTGCAAAGCAGGTGTTGATAGCAGGGATTTGGCTTGTACAACCATGGGACTCTCTTGAAGTGTAAGGACTGCTAAGACAGAACAGTATCCTCCTGACCACGTGGGACAAGAGCATCTTTGCCAGTAGTCTGGCCAAACTGGTATTTGGACTAGGACTTAGGAAAGGGCTGATGACCCTCAAATAAAGAGGAAAAGGTGGTGGACTGAGCTGGTAAGCTAAGGATGAGGATGATGGGGAGAGGAGTCCTTGAAAGCAGCTGATCACATGTAGGTAAACGAAGAAGAAATATCTGTACATAGATAATGAGGCCAGCATTATGAGGCGGATGATCTTAGACCTCTTCATGGAGATCAGCTGTGGTGATCTGGGAATGCCTTTTTCCCTTTGATGAAGTTTGGTAATGACTATAGCAAGTTTCTCTGAAACTTTTTTTAAAACTGCTACAGTATTCTGCTCCCTTCCCTCCCCCCATTCCTCCCCAGTGTATCATGCCTGTTATACAGTGTTACTAAATTGTTCGTTTGTGGGTTTTTTGTTGTGTTTTTGTTGGTTGGGGTTTTTTTTTAAGAGACTTCACTTTTCTAAAACACATACTGACTTGTTAATAACTTACTTCTCTACAGGGTGTGATAGGTGTACAGTTGGTGGTAACCATGGTAATGGCTAGTGTCATACAGAAGATTATACCTCACTATTCTCTTGCTCGTTGGCTTCTCTGTAGTGGCAGGTAAGATAAATGTGAATATGGTAATACAATTATGCATCAGAGTAGTAACAGTAAAACATACAGATTTTTTAAAGTTTGGGTTTTTTAAAGTAATTGACTTTTATTAAATTTATTACCATAGCATTGTTACACCTGATTTGTGAGCTCAAGGCAGGGTTCTTGTAAAAGAACATACTTGTTTGGTGCTAATTATTGTATCAGTCATAAAGTTAATTGTTGTTCAGTCCTTATATTAATGTACAAGGTGCATCCTTTAATATTAAAAAGCTAAATTGAATTCAAGATACTGAAGAATAAAAGGATTTTCTTTTCCTCTATGCTGTCTTTGTGTTGTTGATAATCTACCTTGGGATTAGTCTTGTGTGTGAAGAGTGCTTAGGTATTTATTAAAAAATTCTATTCCTTTTTAATACATCAAAGGACAGGATTAGTATAAATGTCAGTGCTACTTCCTTGTAACAATAGATCAAACTGATATAATGAGTTGCAAGGGGAGCATTCCCTGTGTGGCTGTATCCGAAATAACAACAAAAACCAGCAGCTGTTTTGAATATAAATCAATATGTTAAATATTAAAAGTAATCATGGATACTGTGTTTCTTCATTTGGTAGGAAGAACACTTTGCATGATAAGCAGTGCGCTGTATTCTGTAACTGTTAAAATTTTGAGAATATAAAATCTTTAGTGGCTGCTTTCTGCAGGAGTGTCCTTGAATAATAACATACTCTGTAGGAGTATAACAAGTCTTTCCATGGACTTTTTTTGCCCTTTCCATCTCATAATTATCAACTTGTTCCTTTTTAATATTCCAGATTTCATCACCCATCAAGCTGCTAATGAGAAGTGACTGTAAATGTTGTTTAGATGTGTGTTAGGTATAACAGAAAACAGTAATTGTCAGGTGGATAATAGAAACAGGAATCATACTCTTAATTGATGTGTGAAGTTTCAGTGTTAACTGTATTGGCAGAGTGTTTGTTGATCATATTTCTTGTGCTCTAAAAGGAACATGACACTAATGAATATGAAACTGCCTACCATTTTTTAAGGTGTGTCACCATGAGAATCTTTTTTATGAGCAATTATCCAAATGACATATTGTACCTTTTATGTGTGAGATTGATTTAAACTTTTATTGGAAAATTTAAATATCTAATAACTCTTATAAAATAATTTGTCAGTATTGTACCCATGTTCTTCATTCTGGTGAAGTTTTCACTCACTTTATTGTTGTTTTAAGGCATGCCATGTCCTGGTAGGGAGAAGTTTGTTGGCCAAGTATTTTTCAAATCCATTTCTCTGTTTATCTTTGTGCATCTGCAGATTGATAAATATTTCGAGCAGGATTTCAGCTCTTGTGCTTAGGTAATTCTGCTGTTACTGAAGTCAGTGGAAGTCTTATTATTGCCCTCCATAATAGTAGCCTGGAAAAACTCGTTGTTGCTTTTCAGTTTACCTTTATTTATCTGGTAACTATTTTAGTGCATTGTAATTTCAGGCACTGTATAGGAATTGTATAGAGTCAGAAATATTCCTGTATTCTAGAAATAAAAATAAATCAGAAAATACACTGGAACAGTGAAAGCAGAAAGAAAAGGACTTATTTTCTTGGTTCACCTGCAAACTCTCTTTCATCTTTAACCCCCTTCCCCTTAGTGCTGTCTTTTTGCCAGCGGTGTTTGACAGACCTGTGTGGGTGGCATGGTGGAGGGTTTCATACACCTGAGTGTTCAGGTACAGGCACACTTCTAAAGCAGTCCAGCGAAGGAAAAATTACCAGCTGCTCCTCCTTATCTTTGTTAGTAGACTTCAGCTGGTCGTTGGTATCCAACAGTGGGTTTTAATTGACTTCATCTGAATGTCTTGCTTCCAAAGCATGGGCAGACATGACAGATCTGAAGTGTCTGTAGATAGCCCTTGCTAATGAGAGGGAGCGTGAACATGTTATCAGACAAGACAGAAACATTAACTGACCAGTTCGTTTAACGATGCCTGTATGTGTTTATGGGAAGTCCACTGAAAGGAAACAAAGACTTTTCAAAATCTAGAAGAATTGTTAGGATAGACAAACTCAAGGTAATTGCCTGTTACTGGAATAAATAGCTATCATTGACTCTTGAAAAGCAATTTACCTAAATTTGTTAAGAAATACAAGCTTTTTCAATCAGTGCTATTTTCAGAGCTTGGATGCAACTAAATAGACTTACTGAAATATTTGGTATCCTAAATATCTGTGTAGGCATTGCATTATTTTTAACTAATAAAAGATTCTCTACCAAAACATTGCTTTTAAGTTGCTCAGCTATTTCAGTTACTATGCTTTCACGCCATTTCAGGAATACAGGAGAAAATGGATGTTTTGTTGTGGATTCATTAATGACCTTTATTCAAATTAACTAGGGCATGTCTGTGTGTCTGTTGTTATTCAGACTGACTTGGATGTGTCAAAGCCACAAGGTAATGAGTTGTGGGATTTTGGTTTTAAGCGCATGTAAGCTAAAACAGATATAAACCACTTTTTATTAGCTCTATCTTTATGAAAATGTTTGTTCAAATCTCTTGGATTTGAGAGTTTAAATGCAAGGTGTGTAGAGTTTATCAACTGAAAAATACCAATACTCTTTATCCTGTTAATTGTAGTTAGATATCACTTGAAGCATTGTTTCATAGTGTAATTAGGAGCAAATTGTGGTCTAATTTGTGGTTTGATTTGTGTTAGTATGCTACATAGAATGAGAATTTACTTTGTTTTGCTGCATTTAGTACTATTTCTCTGTGCAGGAAAGATTTTGAAAAATTTCTTTACCACATAGGTGGTTTCATCATTAGCATCGTAAGTTCAGATTAGGATGATGTAGTAAATGACAAAACAAGAGAATATATCTCGGCTTTTTCACAATTGCCTTGGGCCATGTGAAGGATAGAAGTTAACATCTCCAGAGTAATCTGTCTTCTTGGATGAAAAGCTTGTTTCTCTGGTAAAATATACCATCTTAGACACTTGACAATCGCTGTTTCTGCTCTTCAGAATTTCCATGCCATTTATTGCCTTTTAAATGAATGAGCAATAAATGGTGCATGGATCTCTGAAAGTGGAAAAACTTGTAGGTCAACTATATGTAAATTACTGATTTTTTTAAAAAGCACATTTTTTAGCAGAAGATGAAGATATCACTGAGGAGGTGTTCAAGGAAAGGGATGCTCATGTTATGATTTGCTCTGCTTAAGAAAAATCACTGGTAATGATTATTAGATAGTAGCTATTTCAGATTCTGGAAAATTTCTGGGTCTGGAGGGGATATAATATACTTTAAGTCGTTTAGAATATGGTCCTGATGAGTAATTGTAGTGTTACAATTATTCTAGTGAACTTTCCCAGCTTGAATTACTGTGTTTGTTGTATTGGATGGTATCTTTAAAAGTTGGTGTTTTGAGAATGGAAGCGCTTTCATGTGAATGGCAAAGTGGCAAAGCTTTCTAATTGTGTATACATGCCTCGTTTGCTGAAGAGAAATGAACTCTAGCTGTCGTTCTGTTCAGGCAGGGTTGGTACTGGCACACAAAGGTGCCATGCTTGGAGTGACAAATGACAGGTGTCGTAGCATATAAATCTGTGTTGTGATACGATTTTTTAAAAACCATGCTCTAAATTGCTAATAATGGTGGTATTTTACTTGAGATTTTCTTTTTCCTTAGCTTGCGATGGTATCAACATCCCACTGAAGAAGAACTCCGGATTCTTGCAGGGAAGCAAAGAGGGAAAAGTAAAAAAGATAGGTAAATACATGTTTTAGGCTTGTCTTCCCCCACCTTTTGGGTTTTTTCAGCATGATATGGTTCATCTAATAACTTTGCCAGCCTACTTTTGTCTTAGTGTGAGTTAAAAACTGCTAGTTGCCTATGACTGCTGTGCTTGCATTAACTGTCACAGTTCTTTACCAAAGCATGTTCTTCCAGTTTAACAGAGTTGGAGATTCCCAAGTTGTGCAGAACTGGTTAATTTCCATTTCCATTTAAGAATGGTCTTTGAAATGCTAATTTGATGGCAAGGTTTTTTTGTGAATTATGCATTTAGATGAAAACTGAGGAAACAAATCTTAGGATTGTAGTTCTTCATCTTGAAGTAAGAGAAGAAACATTTAGTATATTAGTTCATAGGATTGCTATGAGCTGCCGCTCAACATAGCTGTGAAAGAGGTAAATGGGTTCCTAGGATGTATTACGTGAAATGTTTCCAGTGAAGAGAGAGGGAAGTATTAATCCTCTTGGACAATACAGCCATGAACTTTATCTGGATTACACATTCTGATCACTTGTGTTCAAGAAAAACTAATTTTTTATGTGATTGGATGAACAGAACTGCTAGGACCATCTAGGAAACAAAGTCTGTCTTACTCAAGCGGCCTGAAAGATCTGGGCTTGTTGAATCTATCAGAAGACATTGAGGGGATGGAATAATTGTCTTTCAGCCTAAGCTGAAAATAGATTTCTGGTATTCATGAAGTTCTGAACAGCCATACCAGAAGTACAGCTGTGTCAAGAACTGAGACATCTTGAGGTGATGGAGTTGACCATGTTGATGAAATATTTCTGAATTTACTTTGTTTAAAACCAAACAACTCTAGTTTTCTTTCTAGCAACACAGGAGGTTTGCTCTAGCTCTGTGTCTTCTATCCCAGTATGAACTCTCTCACAAATCTTAAGATTTAAATTAATCTCTGCACTGCTTATATAATCTGTTAATTGTAATGTATTTTTTCCTTCTGTTTTCTAACTCTTAAGCAGCATGGTTAGCAATCTTACTTACCTTATTCAGGTCAGAAAAGACTTCTGAGATCATCTAGTCCAATCACATGTTGATTGGAACATGGCCCTAAGGCTATGTCATTTCTTAAAGACCTCCAGGAATGATGACTCCACCACATAATGCCCAGGAAGGGCAGCCCATTCCAATTCCATGACAAAATTCCCCTTGAGGTCCATTCTGAAACTCCCCTGGCACAGCTTGAAGCTAGGTCCTCTTGTCCTGTTAACTAGTTAACCTTGAGAAGTGACCATCCCCTGTTTGGCTTACAGCTATCCCTCAGGCAGTTGTAGAGAGCAAGAAGGTTCCCTGTGAACCTCATTTTATCCAGGCTGAGCCCCACCAGCTCCTTCATCCTCTCCTCATCAAACGTGTACTCCAGACCCTCTCTCAGTTCCATGGCTCTTCTCTGGACTCACTCTAGCACCTCAGTGTCTTTCTGGTTTTGAGGAGCACAAAGCTGAACACAGGACTCTAGATGTGACCTCACCAGTACTGAGTACAGACACGGTCACTGCCCTGGTCCTGCTGCCCACAGTCTGTCTGACAGGATGTTCTTGGTCCCCTAGGCCCATGCTGCCTTATGTTCAGCCACTGTTAACCAACAGCCCCAGATGCTCTTCCTCTGGGCAGTTCTCAAATGACTCTGCCCCATCCTGTAGCACTGCATGGCAGTTTTGACTTAAGTACAGGACCCAGAACTTGGTCTTGTTGAACCTCATGTCACTGGTGTCAGCCTATCAATCCAGCCTGTCCAGATCCCTCAGCAGAGCCTTTCTGCCCTTCAGGAGATCAACACTCCCACACAACTTAGTGTTTGGAAATTTATTGAGGGTGCCCTCCATCCCCTTTTACAGGTGATCTATAAAGATCTTGAACAGGACAGGGCCCAATACTGGGCCTTGTGGAACTCTGTTGGTGCCCAGCTGCCCACTGGATGCAACATCATTCACCGTGGTTCTCTGGGTTACATCGTTCCTTGTAAAGTAGTAATTTTTTTTTTCAACATTCCTTAAAATTAAGAACCTCTTTTTATCTTAACAGTTTTCTGTGACAAAAATGAGGCAAAATAACTGTGAATAAGGTCATCATTTATAATTATCCATTTAACCAGTGATATTTATTCATTTGTGAAATAACTTTAATTATGTAATTATAAGCTTAAGGCTCATTAGGAGCCTTGTACTGAAAAACACAATTGCACTCCCAAATAATAATTGTATTCTGCTCTTTTTGCCTTTCCTCAGCCTTGCCAGTGTTTCTCAATAGTAGTAGTAGGTGATTTTACCAGCGCGAATGTAAATCATAGGGGAATATAAAACTTCAAAGAAACTAAAGCGGTAATGTAGAGGCTTAAATTATGTTTTCTTTGCTTTGCTTATTTAACAGCTGAATGAATAATAAATTATTTTTTAATGAATAAAGGTACCTCTGTGTCCTTGAAAGAAGTGACTCTTGTTCAGGAAGAGCCATAGTTATGTGGAATTTGTTCCTGTGGGGTTGGTTTGGATTTACTGTTTTAGTTTGCACAAGATGGAATGTACATCTTGTGAGTCATCTCAACAAGGAGATAGTGTGGGAGAAATAAGGATGCATTTGTTTGATGTTCTCCATGATAAAGAATACTTTCCAAGATGAAGAATCTGCTTTGTCAAGCCCATAGTCTTGCCAAGTGTAATACATGCTCCTTAAATGCACTCTCAGTCTGAACTAATTTAAAGATAAACGATTAAAGGAGATACAAGGAGGTTGCCTGAAAATTTGCCTTAGAAACAGCTGTAGTGTGAAATTTTAGTCAATTTTATTCAGTGCACATTACAATTCAGTATATTATGATGTAGGCTTTAGGAGAACAGGAATATTAGGCAGGTTTTCTGCTTCAGAATAGTTTGTGTTATATGAAATTCTTAGGCTAGTGAAAAGGTCCATAGCTACTGTTAATTACTTTGAAATAAAGCATTTAATGATCCTGGGTATGATCTGTCTGTGCCTCTTGGATTGTGGGACCCCTGGCATAATTAAAGTGTAGGAACACTAAGTTTTGTTGAAATGGCTTCAGTGATAAAAATGCGTATCTCACTCAAGATGATAGTACTCCTGGATACAGGCAGTAGGAAAATAATCAGGAGTATGGCTGGGGGCAGGGAAGTACACAGGAGCTTGCAGGTTGTCTAGTCCTCCGGCAGTGTTTGGGACTTCTTGTGTGTATTCACACAACTGAATTTTTTGGGTAATGGTTTAGATTCCTATCTACAGTCTTGTAGATATTAAATTAAATAGATAAATAAAAATTCTTGTGCTTTGGCTTATACTAATCATTAATATAACCTGAAAAATTTTATTAATGCTTTCTGCTTGTATTTTTCTCTCACATATGAGCTGAGATGAAAGCATTCCTGAAAACTAAATTAATTATTGATTTGGTTTATTTTAATGCTTGTATACCAATAATTTGTTTTTCTATGGAAAATCCACCTCTCCTTTTCTAATTTCAGAGGTGGTATTCTAAAATGTGGCAGTTTGTCTCCTTCTAGCCTTTTAGAGGTTTTAAGTTTTAGGTTTGATTTTTTTTAATCTAACAAAACATCTTCTGATCTCCTTTAATGATTTTTTTTTTAAGTGGGAGAGGGAAGTTTTGCATTAGTTAGTAATGCTCATCTGCCAGACCAAATTCTTCAGTTTTGTTCATGTTCTTTTAAGAGTGTGCTGGGTTTTTTAATTTGAAGTCTACTAGCGTGACTTAATTTCAGGGAAGCGAAGATCATGGTATTGGTATAGTTTGAGAGGTCCAGATAAAAAGCGTCTTTTGTTCTAGATGCACACCTTTTTAGATTAGAAAGATACCTTAAATTGCCTTTACTTGATGGCTAGTAGGTTAGACCTTTCAAGAATCTAGGTTAATTCAGCTCATGTAATGTACCTGCTTGTTGTGACAACAAGGACTGATGCATTTTTTTTTTCTTTTTTTTTTGACCTTGGGAACACCCTGTAGCTCTGGATAGAGAAAATCAGTGGGACAAAATAAATACTGTGCCCTGGTTCTTGACCCAATATATGCTCAGATTGAAGCATCTGGAAGCCATTTAAATCCATACCACAGCAGTATGTCACAGTCTGTTAAGTTATAGTTGGGAGCCATCGACATACCTGGTTGTTTTCCAAGATTTGAACCTGAAGTTCTTTTAGCTTAGAGACCTAAAAATATTTGTATTTGGGAAAAAAAAAGACATTCTGCATTTTTCTAAAATTTGAAATGTTATATGTTGAAAAAATTATTTTGTCATACCCATGCTTGTACTATCTATTTATTTATTTTACAGAAAATATAATGGTCATATTGAAAACAAACCCTTAACCATTCCAAAAGATATTGATCTTCATCTGGAAACAAAATCTGTAACAGAAAGGGACACTATTGGTAAGAGTATGCAAACAATAATACATTATTTCCAAAATAATCCTGATTCTTTCTATCAAGTATTTATTTGTAATTAATGCTAAAATATCTTTTTTTGTAGACAGTGAATGAATAGAAGCACGACTGGTCAAAAATGAGCAAGCAGGTAGTAGGGCTAAGTCTCTTTCCGTGTTTCATGAGTGACAGACATTTAATAACAGTGTTGTGGAAAGGGATGAGTAGATGAAATCCAGTATAAAGTCCAACTGTTTTATCAGGCATCAGTAGCAGTATAAGACAACACTGGCAGAATTATGTCATAGTCTATTCAAAATAGAGTTTTTAGCTTTGTACAAGAAAACTACAGTAGGCAGGTGTCAAGTCATATGCTTTCAACTCATCTAAAACAGGAAATGTACTGTAGCATTGGAACCTAAGCCCTTTCAACCATACATCTTAAGCATTCAGGTAAAATGCTTAAAAACTGCAAGTGACAATACAGAAATATGCACCATTAAGTCTTTTGGAAGGTACTGTTTTTTTAGATGGTAATTTTTGATTATTAAATCATAATCAGTCATTCTGTTATAGAAAGTTCATATACAAGCATGTGATATGTGTTTTCTTTCTACTTATGTTTTTATATTTATATGTTCTCTGGATAGGTATACAAAGAAAGGATGCATATTCCTATGCAGGAGACTTCTTTAAGACAGCTTAAATTGTAGGAGACAGCATTTGTGTAACAGAAATGAAGTTTTTGAAGTAAATTTTGAAGCATTCACAAGTTTCAATTAGTGTTACTTTCCTGAAATTAAAGCATTTAATTATCAACCTACATACAGGAGTGATATAGGATAGGGTTGGACTGTGTTTGAAAAGTAATATATACAATTTGTTTGTAAATCTAACTATATTGTTATTTAAAAACCAGTGTAGGACTTGAAAAAACCTATGTTTGCCCAGTTTCATTTCTTTGCCAACAGTTAGTTTGTAGTCAAATCAAATGTTCAGTAATGTTTTTTTCCACTTTCAAATTGTGTAAATGTAGGGAAGGTGTTTGGGAGGGACAATCTGTGTTGTCACAAATGTTTTTTTCCATTTCCAACAACTATGGGAACGCTCTCCATAACATCCAGCCTGTATGCAACACACTATGGTCCCCAGAATTTTTACAGTGAAGTTTACATGATGATTATTGCCTTATAGGATGTATGAACAAAATCTTGATGACCAAGCCATCAGTGTCTTAGATGGTGGCATTTGTAAAATAAAAAGAACTGTTTATTGGTAATATAATAAATGATAGCCAGTGAGATTTTAATCTTTAACAAAGGTCAAAACAAACCCTCTTACTTGGAATTGCAGCCAGACTCAACTGGAAAACTATTTACTCTTTGTGTTGTGAAATCTAAATTAAGAATGCTTTCTGGATGTAGGATGTTAATGTATAAAAGCTGAGATGATAAAGTAGTAAAGGATTGTAGCCTTATAAATTTGAGTAGTAATGAAGTATTAGATGACAGAAGTAAAAATGAAGTTCACGTTGTTGAGTAACCTTTTCCGTTGTTGCATTTCACTTGGCTGGTCTGGGTCTACCTAAATCTAAAGTCACTTCAATACCCTTAAAACACAATTGAAAACCTCTTTTAATTGCTAATCTATTCTATATACATCCGTAACTGCCATAAAACATATCTTTAACATTCACAAACTTATATTTTTCAGCATTGCATTACTTTCCGGAGTATCAGTGGTTGGTGGATTTCACTGTTGCAGCTACGGTTGTGTATGTGGTGACAGAAGCCTATTACAGCATTATGAAGCCCTCACAAGAAATGAATATCAGCATAGTGTGGTGTTTGCTTGTCTTGGCTTTTGCAGTGTATCCTTTTCTGTTTTGTTGAATCCCCCTCTACCTGTTCCAGATAGTTTACATCATTCTGCAATTTGTATAAATGTCTGTGCCATTGATGGGTGGGATACAAAAATATTTAGTGTTTGGAAGAAGGATCCTGTAAGCTAATGCCATTGTTGAATAATATATATGGTGTACGTGCTCTTTGTAAATGCTGGTATCATTAGGTTGTTGACATTAATACCAGACCATTTAGGAGAAAAATACATGTATGCAAATATAGTTAGTGCTCACCTGCAGTATGTAGTGGTTCTAAACTAACTTGATTTTTCTCAGTTTGGCAATCAGAAATAGTTATGTGTACAGAAAGTACAGCTATTGAAGAAGTTTGGAAATTTATTGCATGTTTTTTGTTTTCAGTATGTTTAATCTGATACTTCCTGATCAGAACAGCACAGTGATGTGTATACTAGTTTATTGCAAAAAGACATGTGTGAGTTCATAATTTTAACATATATTCCAGGCATTCTTACATAAAGTAAGGTATGCAGAGAGTTGTAGGAACTGAGCTCTGTGAATAGCTAAACTCACCTTTGAAACTGAGGGAAACATAAGTGGAGTATTTGGGAAACAGGCATTATCAAACCAATAAAATGTTTGTTTTGTTATGGAGAACAGAGTTAATTGCGGGGGGGGGAAGTTGGGTTTTTTGGGTGTTTCTTTTTTTTGTTTGTTTGTTTTATTGGAGAAGGCATTATCAGACATAAATGCTTGCATGGTAATTAACTGCATTCCACATATGAATCCAGGCATGCAATTTGGGGAGGAAAGTTGCAGTTTAGAGATGATAGGGAATAAAGCAGTGGAATTGAATAAGGAAGGTGAACTTGAAAGTGACTTGCTTCTGCTCCTTCAACAGCTGAGAGCAGATAAAATACTAAGTTACGGTTGATAAACTTCTTGAATATTCAAAATTGTTTCCTCTGTATAAATGCTAGTTCTTCTTTAGAGATTCTTAATGTGTTGTGGTTTGTTTAGTTGGTTCGCAGTATATATTAGAAGTAGCTGCTGGTGGTGTGTAAAACCTTGAACTCTAATGCTTGCTTACATTTGGCTAAGAGTTCTGAATATGCTTCATGCTTGCCTGTCCTTGATAATTATTAAAATGTGTGCTGCCTTTATAGTATGGAGGAGTGTTTTGTAAGTAGACTGAAGTATAAATGCTAGAATTTTTCCAGAATTTTTCCTTGTAATGTATAAAAACTTGCTAGAGAAGAAGCCCACATCTGGAAAAGACAATGTCAGTAGCATGCTTCCAGATCAGGTGTTTCCCATTAGACATGTCAGTGAACAGATCCATGGTCCAAAAGGTCATTTTTCTAGTCTGCTCTGAGAAGAAAATCAGTGTCTGGCTCTTGTGCACCTTTTTATTGTATTACAGCTATAGTATAGGTAATATATAGTTGTTACTGCAAATCCTGTTCTATTTTTTTGTGAGAAGTCAGGAATTTTAGTTTAATCTTTGCAGAAGGAAGGAGAAAGAGGTGGTTACTGTTACAAAAATCAGAAGAAATAGCTAACACTTTTCACTCTGATTTTGAGAATGATGGCGTGTTTAATAGATCTGATGGGAAAACAAGCTTCTAATAGTAAAGCTACAATGTGCTCTTAGATTTGTTGGTGACAATGCCCTGTTTGCGTCATCTCTTGTATCTCAGCAGTATTCAATTTAAATAACACTATAGTAATTGCAATTCTAAGTGAAACAGAGTTGTGAATTACATATTGTAGGAAAATCCACTGCAGTAACAGTTTTTTACTGTGGTTTTGTACACTGTCCTATAATTGCTTTAATTTGGTCATCAATTCAGGGCAAAACTTCTAAAAATACTGAAGTTGCCTGTCAATGCAAGGTTTTTGTCTCAGTAGTGTGAATGTGGAAGTAGCTGTTAGAGTCTGTGCTTACTACCTGTTTGAGGAGTTAGTGGCATTGTAGAAGGATGCACTACCAGGAAATACAGTCTAAACTTTATATTAGCCTTAACATCTCCATAACTATGTTAACCATAACTTATTCCAGGCATTACAGCTTTTGAGGTGAAGGAGGTACAGTACAGAGGCATTGGTAACAGTTCTTGTGTCACTGGAACCTAGTCAGATGAGATTTCTGAAATGGTTCATTCATGTGTTGTGACATCAGGCATTTGGGATGCAGAGAATACTTAAAACTTACCCAACTAATTGATAACTCAGTATGTGAAGATCAGAAATGATTCTGTGGTAATGAAAGATTATGAAAAAAAATATTTTTGATGGAAAGCAGTTAACATGATAAGTCAAAGTTAAATATAGAACAATTTTGTGTTTTGCTGGTAAGTGCTTCTTCTGTTTCATGCCTGTGTGTTAAGAGGTGAGAAGTTGTACTAAGGATACAAAGCAAGTTTGCAGATGATAGAAAACTGGGAGGAGCTGTTGACTCCCTTGAAGGCCTTCAGTACTCCCTTTAGTAAATGGCCTGAAATTAAGTCAGGGGAGATTGATTTAGATTGAATATTAGGAAAAGGTTTTTCATGTGGAGGGCAGTTGGTCACTGGAACAGGTTTCCCAGGGAATTGCTCACAGCACCCAGACTGAAAGAGTTCAAGAACCACTAGGACAGGCAGATGGCATGATTCCTGGGGATGGTGTTATGCAGGCCCAGGAGCTGGATGGTGCTATGGGTCTTCTCCAGTTTGGAATGTTCTCTGCTTCTGTGAATGCACATTTTTCATGTGTTTTAGTAGGAACAGAAGATAGATATTTTTCACTTTAACCATATAAATATAAAAATCAAGAATACCATGATCACAGCAGTTTAAAAAATAAAATTACTTTTGTAAAAGGGTGTATCAAAAGTTCTGCAATGCCTGCAACTATATACAATATGCAAAAGTATACAATTCTGTAATGCCTTTTGTGACCAAAAAAATTGAATGAAAGCGGGGGCTGGTGCAGGCAATCTATTAACTTAGCACTAAATGCTCCCAAATTATTCTTTCAGTAAATCCTGAATATTAGGTCTTGGGATGGAAGGAAATGATGAAGCAAGACATAATTCTTCAATTTCCTCCAACCCAAAAATAGAAGCAGTGGTGATTGTTTAACTAACAGAGGGTTTCAGTCATGTGTAGTTTGCATAATCATCAATTTATTGAGTTCTGAATCTGTACTATAGTTGTAATTCATTGTTAGTATGCTTTCTTTTTCCTCCTTGAATTTGCCAAATCCTTCAGGCACAATCCATATCTGAAATAATGAAGTAGAGGCTGATAAACCTGATGATAGGTTGGGACTTTCGATCACAAACTGTTATTAAGCTCTTCGTACACCTTCAGGGTGTTTTAAATTTTGATTAATGTCCCTAGCTATAAAAAGAGCCTTGGTGCCTTGGTTTAAGCATGTGTTATTAGAGAAACAAAGCCTTCCAGTACACAATCTGTATTATCTATTTTCTGCTTTTTGGGATGAGTTAAGATTTTCTTTTGATGTATCAGTTCTTTCTGTAAAGTATAGAGGGGTCTGAAGGTGATTACTGTGTGAGATTAGAATT
Organism: Sylvia atricapilla; assembly: GCF_009819655.1. Lineage (NCBI taxonomy): Eukaryota > Metazoa > Chordata > Aves > Passeriformes > Sylviidae > Sylvia > Sylvia atricapilla. The sequence goes on from NC_089174.1 coordinate 34,799,987, forward strand.
ACTAGAGGCTGTCCTTAGACCATATTATGCATATTAGAATCTCTTTGCATATACATGAAATTCAGCAGTATTATGTTAAATGTGTGCTGCCTGTTGAAGTGAGATACTGCATAACCATAGTTTCTTGAGAAACTGATGATTCTTCAAATGTTTTACTGAATAGATACCCTCAAAAATGTTTTGTACGTGTACTCTACATATTAGAAACGGGCAAATACAATTATGTTATTGCCTAGTGGGGAAAAAAAGTGGTACAGATAACATTTAAAGTACTGTTTTTCCTTTTTCTCTTGGTTTTTTTCAAATCTTGTAATGTCTGAAATTTTCTCCAAATATTTTATTTAAATCTGGACTGCTATCACCTACTATTTAAACTATAATGAGCTGCAGTTCATAGTAATAAGAGTTGAGAGTGTATCATGATAAGTTTATCTTGATCTGTTTCAGTTTAGAACTAATTTAGAAATGTGTAAAAAAAGAATACTTAGTATTTTTAAAACACCCTGATAACAGAGCAGGTCATGTCTTAAATGTTTGTCTTCGTGGCAGTGGGGCTAGATAAAAGGATTTGATTTATCATACCAGGTCTTAGAGCGGTTTGAAGACTGAATATGGTTTTCCAAGGTGAACACGGGATTGATTTTTCTTTCCTAGATAGGACTCAGTCTGCTGTTGTCTTAGAACTCTCTTTGAGCTGAAAGTCTCAAATGTGTGCATAGTTGAAGAGCTTGAGGAAATGCCTCAGTGGTGAACTTGTTGGTGTCAGGTTGATGGTTAGACTTGATCTTTAAGCTATTTTCCAAACAAAATCCTTCTCTCTGAACGGAAAGACATGTAACTTCATTTTTTAAAGTGTCTTCTTTCTTACTATAAGTAAGCCTAGATCAAAACTATATTCCAGATTATTCCTGGCTATGAATTATGTGATTATTATGCTTTAATGTGTTCTGTAATTTAACCTGAAACTGGTTGAATACATACTACCTTCAAAAGAAATAAATGCACATCATAGAACAGCACTGGTGTAGATGACTGAAATACAAGATTATAATTCTTAATTACAGTTATTTTACAAACTTTATTTTCCTTGACCTACTTCTAATATAGTAAGATACTGTTTTCATTGACTACCCATTACTTCAAAGTTGAGGATGGAGGTGAAAGATCAGTCTGTGTCACCTTTGGTTTTTTCTTCTTTGTGAAAGCAATGGCAATACTCATTGTGACAGAAAACTATCTAGAATTTGGATTGGAATCAGGTAACTCTTCAGTATTTGTTACAGCTGTAGTGATTGCATAATCTGAAAAAAAATGTTTCCAGCATTTTTGAGGAAATCTATGTTAAAATGAATAGTGTAAGTCATGAGCTTTTAGGAAAATTTGCCTTGGGATGAAGATTCTAAATAGTGTAATCTTTGCCTAGCTTGTTTGTTCTTTATTTGTATTTGCCTTCCAGTTATAGATACAGCACTTTTTGGCTTTCATAGTAAAATGTAGCTCCCTTAGTGCAAAAGTATTAAAAAAGTTACCTTTTTTCATCTTCCCAAAGTGTCCAAATATTACAAATATTAATCAAGTTTTATTAAATGTTTTAAAATATTTTATGTTTTGTGGCCAACTAATTAGGACATGAAAGAGCTCTGCTAGACATATGAAGAACTGTTTAAAAGATGACTTGTTACCTAGCATTTTATTTCACAAAAGGGATTCTTCATTTGTACTGTGATAAAATAATTATATGTGTCTCTGCAGGATTCTCGAATTTCTCAGAAAGTGCTATGCAGTTTCTTGAAAAACAAGGTTTGGAATCCCAGTAAGTTTATGGAAATACACTTGTCTGTTTATATGGGAATTTATGAACCATTTGGATTTTCTTAGCAAGCCTTTGTATTGCCTGTTTTGCTTTTGTACACAGTTATAATCCCTATAACAGTTTAAACGTGTTAATACAAAGATCTGAAAGTACCCACAAGTAATTGAAGTTGCATTAAAGTTTTCATTTTAATATGGAGATAATTTATGACATTTTGATTTTAGTTCATACAATACGGTTCAAAATTGTAACTGCTTTTATCATAGTGTTTCCCTTCAGCAAGGTTTGTTCAGATAAGTATTTTTTTATCATCCTATGGCATGCTAGAGGATGAGTGCGCAAAAGTAACAAGATGGCGTTTGTGTCAAACTTCAGATTAGGAATAAATTGTGTTGTTCAGTCCTGTTTTCAGGCTGTAGCTGTGTTGCTATCATGCAAAAACATCTGCTTGCTACAGGACATTTAAGCCTCATATAGACTGTTGAAGAAACATGCCATAGTTTATGATATTACATAAATACACAAACACTGTCACAGGCAGCCTTTGTATAATATTGCAAAATGGATTTCTGTTAGAGTTCCTTATACATGCATACTAAAATTCAGGGAGCACAACATTGAATTTCTTGGTTGGTGGGTCTCAAGTATCATGCAGAAGCCATGGGATATCTTTATTTTTGAGGAACAGAAGTTTTCTCAAACTAGATTAGTGTAATTTATGAATAAACTCATGGGAAACTGGTAACTGAATCCCATGTGTTTCTTAGCCTTTCTTTAATCTGCTTTCCTAAGATATTGCAAGGTCACTAACTTCTGTATTTATTTTCATGTTGTTTGTTTAGGTATAAAGTATTGCAGTGCTTTGCCTTTTTTAGCAGAAACTGAGTTAACAATGGTTTCTCTCAATAGTTTAGGTGACATAGATTAAGAAATTCATTTGAATCACTAGATTTGGGGTTGTTCCTCTTTAATCTCTGTTACATTTCACTGAAATTGCAATGTTTTTGTTGTTTGTTTGAAGGTTTTGTCTTGTTCTGTTTTTTCTTTGTGTAATCTTGCATTTGTTAAGTATGTAATTAATACTGTGATTTCATTGATCCAGGCCATTTTTCATGTAGTTTTTTAATATACAATACTAATTACTTGGAAGAGACATATTAATGACCACATGTACATTTCACATAAATCTGTGAAAAGCTGCAGTATTTACAGTTTGTTCTACCATTATCCATTAAAAATCTCTATCAATCTATCAATTTTGTCTTTGAGCAGTTAAACTTATGAGACACCTGTTCCTCGTAAAAACACAATCCGTACATTCATTCTGTTCTAGCTATTTCTCTTATGTAATTTGTTGTTAATTACAATATAAAATTATTCTTTTTTCCTCTTCTCTACTAACAAATTAACATCTCACAGTCAGCAAATTAGGTTTTCTGTTTTTCTAGGAAATAAAGAGGTGACTTGGTTTGGTTTTGAAAGTATTTTTTAAAATTTCAATTTCTGATTGGTTTTTAGTAGTGCTAGTATTGCAGAGGAAGCCTATAGAATACTGTTGGCTTTTTTAGTTATATGTTACATACTGTTGGGTTGGAAGTAGTCTCTGATACTCCCTGCTCCCCAACTTCCTCCCCAAGAAAATGCTTATTTCCTTTCTTTTCTTTTAGGGGTCCTGTGTCTAAACTAACCTTCAAATTGTTCCTGGCTATTCTGTGTTCACTTATTGGTGCTTTTTTGACATTCCCTGGCTTGCGACTGGCTCAAATGCATCTGGATGCTCTGAATTTAGCAACAGAAAGAATAACACAGTAAGAGAAAATATATGCAAATAGGTATATGCTACTCAGTCATAAATCTTTTATGTCTAAAAATAAACAAAGCAAACTATTCTAAAAAGGTAGTGACTTAAGACTTCTGTTGCTGCCTGCTTATCATATCTTGAGCAGATTTGCCACCTGCTACTTTCTGCTCGACCTGTGCTCTGCCAGTCTGTTACATTCTTTGCCTTGTTAAAGGAGTGCCAGTTAAAGGAGCTTTCCTTTCCTCCTGCCAGAAGAGCTCCACCATGAATGTCTCTGTGTCCAGCTTTCTTTCTTCCATCTTTCCGGAAGTTAAGACAACCTTCAGGAGGTACAAGTGCAACCGTAGACTGTTTTTTTCCTACCCACACTTCTAGCTGGCCATTACTCCTTTAATAAATGTAGCATAGGATAAAATGCAAAAATGACCCAGAATATTTAATAAAGGTCACATGTTAATACCAATTTAAAGGAATATTTTCATTTTTAGTCATCCTTCCATTTGTTAGTAAAGTGTTCTGTCCATCTTAATATTTCTCTTGAGCATTCCCTGGTTGAGAGGGTGACATTCCGAAGTGGCTTTCAGAGATCTTGACTGTTGTTGTTTAATACATGGTAATGACAGATTCTGCAGCATAGGGCAGTATCAGTACTCAGTCTAGAAAATTTCCTAAGAGAGCCATTATATTTTCCAATAGGAAAATAATTTTTGTTCAAACTGCATTTTTTTTTTCTTTCCCTTCTGGAATGCTCAGCTTAAAAATTAATGTGTTTGAAGTGAGTCCATCAGTCTTGGTAAAATTATAAAAGTACACTTGCACTCAGTGTAGTTGTCCACATATAACAGCCAGTTACTGGCTTGTTTTATCTGCTGTTACATTTCTCTCTGTGTGTAGACTGTGGCTGGGTCACTTTCTAGTCTGTTTTTTCCAGATAGATAAACTACTTAGTTCTTATTTGTTATGGTTCTGAATATTTTAAATTTCCTTGTGTCTTCTGGAAGATGCCAGCATCTTCCTTGATCAATGGACATGACCTCCCAGGCAGAAATGTAAACTTTCTGAAACAAAAATCCATCGATCAAGAACTAAAGAGCAGTTTATATTCATTGAAGTGTGGTTATGAAAATCAAGACTTCTCTAGCTTCTTTAGATAATATTGGTACTGGTTGTTGAAGATAACTTTGTTCAACATCACCAAGTTACTTTCAAAAGTCTGCCAATACTTTGGAATATTCAACTAGAATGATGTGAAAATTACGTTAAATGGATTACAACTTGATAAGGTATCCATGTAATTAGGCAAAACCATTATAAAAAATATTTATCAAGTGATAGGTTCTTATAAACCTGAAGAACATAACATTGACAAAAATTGTTGGTGCATTTTTGTCAATGGTTAGATTATTTATTGACTGTAGTTATTTGACAGTGACTAAAGGGGGGTTGTTAATGAGGATGACATGCTACTGGTACAAAGCTTTCTAAGTTGGGTGCTAAAATAATGTCTGTTTCCACAGGCAAATACATACTCTACTTAAAAAACCCCAACTGAAACAACTACAAAGAAAAAGACAACGAACTAAACAGAACACAAAAACAACAAAAACCAAAGAAAAAAACCTTAATCAAACCAAAAGCCCCCATGTCCCTCAAGTGACCCAAAAAATGCATGAATCTCCCTTCAAACCCAACAAAAGAACCAAAACTAAACAGCCAAAAAAAGCCCAACACAAAATCTATTCCTTAGTGGAACAGAACACTTACTTTGCAGGGAGCACTGACAAAAAATGTCCCAAAATTTAATGATCAAGGTCTACTTCACTAGTATGTTCAAAATGGTAAGTGTGATTCTTTTATGAATATAGGGACTAACTTCATTTTTTCTGGGTAAATAGAATAAAAATCAAAGGGTGTCCTTTTTGGTTTTGAGAACTGGTTTGATTTTTTTTTTTCCTTGGCAGTAGTATTCTTCCCTGCATATATTTGGAGCGTTCTTAACAAATTTGTACAATTTTCATACATATTCCCTCCTTTGCCAGAGCCTGCATCAAGAGTATTTCAGCTTTCTGGCCCGTTGCAAGAAAAAAAAAAAGTGATTCCAGCCACCCATTGGCACATTCCAATCCATTAATGCAGTAGAATCTCTTAAATAAGTAGAAGCTCAGGTAAAAGGCTTCCAGAATCTAATGAAATGCTTTGGACTTATCCTTGATGCTTTTGCATTCCCTAGCGCTACTTAATAGCTATTAGATCTTATTTCTTCATCTGAAACCAAAGATTTAAATTTGTGTGTGATGACAGCTCTTGTAACGTGCAAACATTTTAATGGTTTTAGGAAGCTTGATAGTTTGCAATCAGGAAGGTCTTGTGTTCTTTAGAATAATTTTTGGTTGCATCATTTTTCCTATAATGTAGAAGCACTGGTGAAGACAAATCTGGTTCTGTTAGTGAGGAAATACTAAACTAACAGAACAATGCATCCCCTTCAACTATTCTCATTTTGTTTTAGTAATGACAAATGATTGGGGAAATGGGTTTAGAAATAGAGAAGAAATTTTAGAAGTTCAGAAATAAAAAATTACGCCCTTTTAAAATTCTTCTGGTTTTTTAATCAAAGCTTTTTTTTTTTGCTCAGAGATTACTAAAGCGTGCTACTTTTATTTTTGTTGTGCAGTTTCCTACAGTATTTTTTTTTTTTTTTGGTCTGAGTACATTCAGTTGAATTGAAGTACAAAGTTTCGTTTAATCAGGGTTTCTAAATAAAATGCATCATTAAACTCTGAAATCTGACCTTTAACAACTGTTTGTCCTGTTCTTTTTAAAACCAAAATCCAGTGTGATTTCACAATACGTAATATTACTGTTTTGCTGAAATGTAAGTCATACCTATAAAATAGGGAAGAGCTTTCCTTTTCTATCTTTCTCCCAACTATTTTAATGTTAATATTTCTCCTTTTAAATTGTATACACTTTTAACAGTATGGTCTTTTTTGTTTGTTGGTTTACTAAGTTCCCTCTTTTTTTTTCTTTTTTTTCAGAACATTGCTACATATAAACTTCTTGGCACCTTTATTTATGGTTCTACTGTGGGTAAAACCAATCACTAAGGACTACATTATGAGCCCACCTTTGGGCAAAGAGAGCATTCCTTTGTAAGATTTCCTTTAAAAGGTCTTTTTGGGGTATTGAAAAAAACCTGTTGTCTTAGAGCTCTTTGAAAGTCCTAGAAACATGAAAGACTTAAGAGCATCTGCTGTCAGAGGTTTTGTGGAGGGTGCAGCTGAATTCTAAAGAGCTTGTGTTATTTCAAAAGAATGAGAATTGGTTGCAGAATGTTGAGTGTTAAGGTGGTGGTTCCAAAAAAGCTTCTGTCTTCTGACATCTCCTTAGCAGTAGTTTGTTGTTTTTAGTAGGGGCAGAATACCACCTCACTGCTACCTGCTGGAACCTTGTATCTTGCATTTTGGTATAGGAGAGAAGTAGTTTGACTGAAAACAGTCCGAGATGATGTTGGCATGAGAACTAACCTAGGAAATTTGTCTTAAGATTTTACATGCTGATGAGGTGGTATTGAATTGATAGGTAAAATATTTAAAATATAAAAAGGGAAAGTATTTCCAAGAAGAGTAGTATCTGAAATACTGTTTAAGATTATTCAATCTGAAAGTATCCTAGTTGATTGTCATTGTCACAATTAGTCTTGCTAATCCAAAATAGATTTGAAACAGATACAATGGGCTGGTATATTTCTTGCTTTCTAGAGGTGAGATAAGCTTCTAAAGTGATCCTGTGACCACTGAGCAATTACATAGCAAAACACTTAATTGTATTTTATTACATAAAATAACAGATATACGTATTTTGTGTATCTCTTGCTCCTCAGTTCGTCTTACAGTGAGAGTTGAGGATTATTTGGTATCTCAGACAAATTAAGTACCCATTTACAATCTATTATTTACTATCTGGTCCTGTGTGTCTGCAAATCTATAATTATCTGAGCAACCTTGGTTTTTAGTGTGCTGCTTTCATTACTCAGGATTTAAGCATTTAAGAACTGCTCTTGTTTACAGACAAATGAATACTAATTTGGATCTAATGCTGTAGGACTACTGAGAAATAGTAGGAAAGAGAAATAGAAGGCAAAAGTAAATATTACTTGCATGTGAACTTCATAACTGTAGTTTGTCTGTTAACTACTTTTGACAATTTGCCTCAAGATTACAGGTGATACAAAGAAATAACATGAGCAGTAGGTGGTCTTTGGAAAACAGCATTACCCTTTTTTTGCTATTCACAGAATGTCAGAAGATACATTTGATACCGTCAGATTGTGGATTATAATCCTGTTGTGTGTTTTACGGTTGGCTATGATGCGTCATCATTTACAGGCCTATCTGAATTTAGCCCAGAAAAGTGTGGATCAGATGAAAAAGGAAGCTGGTAGAATAAGTATGGTTGATTTACAGAAAATGGTAAGTATGGTGGCACTGAGATTGTACGTAGTACAGCTGTACAAACTGATTTTTTCCAATTTGTTGTCTTCTGTGGCAGCAGAGCTCAAATCTGAATGAAGCTTTCTAGACTGTGTCTCCTATAAAAATAGTATCATTACAGAGAAATTCTGCAAACCAAAATGTGAAGAGACGTATCATCTGTATTATGCAGATACTTTGTCCTTGGTAATTTGGAAGTTATAAAAGATCCCTTCCAAAGAGTTGTGATCTGTAACTACAACATGGGAAAGAAAAAAATGGAATTTTGATAGAAGAGTAAAATACTGTTACCAACTATGATTTTTAAATCGGGGAAATTTATGATGAGTTGGTTATATTTTGGAATAAAATCAATAAAATTAATTCTATCAGACTTGGAAGTTCACCAGACTAGTTATGAAATTGCCTATCTTCTTGTGGACAAGGCCAAATTTCTGAGGATCCTTTTTTTTAAAGAAAAGTAGTAACGGGTACCTTGAACAAATGGAGAATGTAGAAGGACTGTTGTATGTTGTCTGCAAAATAAACTTTAATTTCTAGTGTTGCATGGTAGTGTTAATGATCTGCTGAGTTGGGGTCTATTGCAGGAGGAATATTGAAGGATGCCGTAAGAAAGACTCCCCTTCCAGGATTGTCATTATTACTTGTAGTTACACTAAGTATCTGAAGGTCATAAGTGAACCCTGCAGTTGTTATTTACAAAGTGGCTAGGAACTTGCTCCAGGAAAAAAAAAAAAAGTGGAAACATGTAGTAGCAACTGGTTAGGATGGAACTGTGCCAATTGCTGTAAATGCACTATTTTAGTACTGGTAATTGTATTCCTATCTCTAAAACAGTAATGTCTTCTCAAGTATCTTCATGTATTCTCTTTGAGAAGGCCCCATTCACTAGATGTAATCTTGTCTTGTTTTACTAATCATACCTGCTTTACCTTTTTTTGGAACTTCTGTCAGTGATTTTTTTCCTGTCTGTCATTCTACAGTGATCATTACTTTTTAATTGAGGGGTTTTTTTTATCATATTCCATCAATTTTTTTAACAATATTTTTGTCTCGTGCTTTTTCTTCTATCAGTGTCTTGCTACTGTTTTTTTTCTGAGTTTTCTGAGGTTTGCTCATTAAGAAGCCCTTTAAGGCTTGAGAGGTATTCCCAAAACTGTCATGTCTGCCTTCATTGGTTTTGCCACCCTGCATTCTGTTCTTTTTTAAAACCCAGGTAGTTTTATTTCACTGATTGATTGCTATTGATTTTATCACTTTTTTCCATCTTTATTTGGTTTGAACTTTTAGGCCAATAGCTTATATAAAATATATAATGTTATAATCTTGAGAAAAATGGAACAGATGGAGAGCAGGGAGAGGGATATATCTGAATGGATTTTGATGAACCACAGTAAAAAAAAGACAATTTGAAGCTGTTATTGATCTAATGAAAACTCTTCATTGTTTTTAAAATACAAATGTTTTCCAGTTGGAAATCTTAAAAATATCTTGCTTTTGAAAAAGGACTGTAATTTTAACCAAGCTTTCATTTACCTCTTATAGAGACTTGGACTGTGACTACTACTTTATTTTTGGAATAGGATTTAGTTTATAAATGACTGGGAACTTGAAAAAATAAACATATATATATATATTTGTCTCTAGTTTATTAAAATAGAAATCATTGTATGATGGCATGCAGTTTGCAGAAGCAAAATCGATTCTCTCTTATTTTAACAGAACTGATGCTTTTAATTAATTCCTTTCAGCACTTCCTCTCAGATTTGTAAATGTCCTGAAAGTGGAATTCATTATGGGGTTTCCTTCATCAGGTTTTTTGAAGACAGTATGTCACATGCCAAGAGTTACTAGAAAATTCTTAAAACAGCTTAAATGTATAAGTACTGGGGTTTTTTTGTAAATTATTTGTTTTTTCTAGATGTGTTCGTAAAGGTCGGCTTTGATCAACCAGGACTCATGAACTTTACTCTCTTTTGTTTCTCCAGGTGGCTCGGGTATTCTATTATCTTTGTGTAATTGCACTGCAGTATGTTGCACCAATGGTAATGCTCCTTCACACAACACTGCTCTTGAAAACACTAGGTAGGCAAAACTGGATCAACAATAATTTATTCTGTTCTACACAGGGCTTTTTAATTTCCACCTGACTAAAGAGAATTACAATTCATGGATATTTGCAATACTAAAACACCTTGTAGTTTCTTGTACTTTGAAACGTTCATGTGTGACATTTAAGTAGTTATTTCTGTTGCTGCTTTTGATATCTTCCAATTCCAAATGCTAATTTGTTTGATTTTTTCTGAGAAATTGTGTAATACAACCACTTAAACTGTTTACTTCTGTTAAAATATTTGTCTTTTTAGAAGTATTTTAAAAGTTAACCATATAAACCATGATTGATTTAATTTCATGAGCATCTCATAACAGATTTTTTTCAGCTTTTTTATCTTCAATAGGCTTTTATAATGGGAATTGTGAGATATGGGGTTCATGAGTTACTGAAGTGATCTGGGTGATCTGAAGTTGCTCTGGGTTGGGTATCTTTTCTTTCTTTCTTGTGAGACACATCTTTTGTAGCCTGCCATGCAGGTGTGTCATTCTCTTTGCAAAAAGGCAATGGATAGACTTTAGGTAGGTTGTGATTCATCCTGCCCTGGAGTAAACGTCTCCATCTGGTGAGATGAATCATACCCCGGACATAGAAGGGTCTCAAGGCAGCTATAGCACAAGTAGATATTTGGATGCCAAAATACAAGATGCATCCTATCCCAGTAGCTTGCTGGTATGACCAGGAAGTCATGCAGATGAATATAGTTTGTATTTATTAAGTTATAAAAACTGAACATTTTTGTGTGTGTATTAAAAATATATCAAAGATGACCTGTAGAGTGATTGAATTAACAGAACTTGAATTTAATTCTACGAAAATCTGTTACTTTTTTCTTTTTAACAGGTAATTATTCTTGGGGCATCTACCCAGGATTGAATTCTGACACTCCAGTAGAAAACAGTCTGCTTCCCAATTCTGTTTCTTCTGAGTCTCCACCTGCTGATGGAAAGATGAAAGTAACTGTAGTACAAATAACAATGGCTCTGGGAAGCCTAAAGAATATTTTCACTCCTCTCCTGTTCCGGGGACTCCTGTCTTTCCTCACCTGGTGGATTGCTGCTTGCCTTTTTTCTACAAGCCTTTTTGGGCTCTTCTATCACCAGTACCTGACTGTGGCGTGAACAAGTCAACTGACAGAGCAAGTGTGAGGTCAAATTCTAGATACAAACCCAGGTACCCAAGAGGAGATGAAGAGAAAAGAAAAATACATATGTGAAGAGAAAGCATATCATAATTATTTTAAACACTTCCTTGGTGTTCTCAGGGTGAATAATCTTAAAATGTTTAAAGTTGCAACTGGGTTTGTTATTTTTGTTACCCAAATGGTAGGTAACTAATTCAGTTATAGTCGTGGGACTGACTGACATTATTGGGTTGTAGATCGCGGTAAGCGTCCTGAAAACATGTGACCTCTTAGTATCTTGGTTTCCATAAACAGCAAGGCAAACTCAAAAATTTGTTTTTTAAGCATCAACAGTCACTGACTGAGTTCAAAGGGTACTGGACATAGTGATGGTGGCTGCCTATCTATTAAATTTTGAAACTGAGCCATACAGTGAAAGGAGAAAGAGGGGATTTAAAAAAGATTCTGTTGGATAGCTATTGATCACTTTTCTCCATGGAAAATGAAATAATCCAACAGGACAAAAGAGATGCTGTATATTACAGTAAGAAAAGTTGTATAAAATATAAATTTAACAGGAGTAGATGTATGTACCTGACAGGTATTGCTGCCTACGTATTTTGCAGGAATGCTTGTGCAGTAAGAAAAGAGTTATAACAAATACATTATTTCAGTCCCTGCAGTCATTTTAAAGTAATGGCCATCTGTATTGGTGCTAGTATTGATCCACAGATTGCATCTGGATCTCTTAAATTTCATCTTTTGAGGTAGTAGATAAATTCCATTGAATTTACAAAAGAATAGAAAATAATTAATGTCACCAGTCAAACATTTCTAAACAAAACAGTTTAATCCTGCTGACAGACAGTGTATGTATATGTGTAATGTACATATAAATATATATTATATATTAAATATATAATATATATGAAGATATGAAATATGGAATCTTTATTTTAAATTACTGAATGTATCTTACAGGGCTGTGGGAGAGGAGTGTATGTGTATCTAGTAATTTCAAGATTGCCTTTTGAAATGAAACACTTAATTTTTTTTTTGCTTGTTTTTTGTTTTTTTGTTTTTGTTTTTTTTTTTTTTTTTGTGGGTTTTTTGTGTTTGTTTTTTTTTTTTTGTTTTTTTTTTTTTTTTTTTTTTTTTGTTTTTTGTTTTGTTTTGTTAGTTCAGTTGAAAGGGCTGTTTGGTTTTTGGGCCTCTTTAGAGGTACTTAGCTATACTAAAGAACTTACACTGTCTTGGAAGAAAAGATCTACTTAAACTGTTAATCTTAAAAAATTTCTCCTCTGTCAAATCATCATCTTTTGCCACTTAATCTGTGCTAATTTGACCGTATAATGTAAATTAATATATCTTGGCTTCAGAAATAGATTTTCTGTATAATAAAACAGCTATGTAGTAAGAAAAAGAGCAAAGTATTAACTTTACAGGTTTTGCCTAACTGGAGAGATAGATTTCAATCATAAAATTATTGACAGTTTTTCAGATGTTTTGTGTATTTGCAAAACAGGAATGGGGATTTATATGCAGTAGCTTTTTTAAACAGTTAATATTACACTTTGCAGAGGTCAGTGGGTTTTTTAACTAATACTAGCTGTTTTTATGTTACTGTTCTTTTTCTCTTGAATTTGTGTACAGCTTTGGCATATAATAAGCATTTATAAATGGAAAAGCTTAACTAAATATTTAATATGTAGCAAACCTACCATATGGGAAAACAAACTCAATGAATGCAGAAAATCAAGATTTTAAGCTGGTGATAAATTATCTTACTGTGTTGAAAGCCTTTTAAGTTGTTTATTAAGTTGCATTTATTAGGGAAGGATTTTCATACACAAGCCTAGTACCTACTGCATGCGTTTGGGATGTCTGAGAACACCTTGCATGATGCTACTGGTTTAATTGTGGTATTTCAGCGTGACTGAGCTGCAAGCTTTGTTGTTTTCACACCAGCTTTTTGTAACTAACAGGGACAAAGGCTTTACTGTGAATTGGCCTAAAGAATAATATTTGACCTTGTAGTTTCAAATCTCAAAGCATTCCTAGCAAGTATCTTTCAGATGAATAATTGAATGACAAAATACAACAGGTTCAACAATACTGGACCCACTTTTGTATTAGTGCAAGGCATATCATTACTACAAGATGCATCATTACTAATAGAATTAATAAGGCCAGCTCTTAGGTTAGGGTTAGGTGTTCAATGCCAATCTTTTGATCAGAAAAATAAAACAATGCAAAACACTTTGATCGTGATACTGAACCTGCCTGATTAAACCAGGAAATGTATAGGAAATGTAACCTGTTGTTGCAATCTGAAGAAGTAAATTTTGGATACTTGAGAGTACTTCAAAATAATGGTAAGCAACAGTTTCTGCTGACATATTCATTCTGAAAGCTTATTATTGTATAATAATGCATTCAGCAGAGGTAATAACTGGATCATGTAGCTGAACTTCACAAAGCATTTCCTAACAGCTTATGCCACCTTGCTATTTAGACATCACATTGATCACGGTGAAGAATAGGCACCTGGTGTTAGAAACATGATCAGTGCTTGTAGCCACTGTCCTGTTCCATTGTTCTACAGACCACTGTTCTGCAGAACTGAATGATTGATCTTCTGGTCAGCAGTGAGTGGGAGATGGTCTTTCTTTGGATCCATTTAATCCTGACAGGAGTCCAGAAGGCTTATGAAAAGCTAAAATATGGCAATAAAAGCCTTTGAAATGTGTGGTGACAGTGAAATGAGAGGGACCATATTGCTAAGGTTATGAGCAATGCTTCCTACTAGTATGTGGTATGATTAAAAATGTGTTTTAAAGTAAAGTAGCAACCCTGATAGTCCTGGCTTCCGTGTATATTGTGTAAGGTTCAAAGGAATATCTGCTCACTTCTGTAGTAAGTTCCTTTGAAACAGCAGCTGGCAAGTGCTTTTTTTGTGTGTTTGTTTTATGGAGACCCAGAGTTCAGCTCCTGGCAATGGGGGGAAAGCATCTTGCAGAAATGGAAAAGCAGGTAAAATGTGGCTGAAAAGTTAGTAGGTGTTACTCAGGTTTCTTAGACATTTTGTCTAGCTTTTTGTCCGCTACTTAATCCAAGATTTTTAGCATGGTTTGGTTTGGAATGGATTTGAAATGGACTACTTTCCACCAGACCAGGTTACTCCAAGCCCCATCAAACGTGGCCTTGAACACCTCCAGAGACGGGCAGCCACAGCTTCTCTCGGTAACCTTATCTAGTGCCTCACCACCTTCACAGGCAAGAGTCTCCACCTAACACCTAATTTAAATCTCCCCTTTTCTAGTTTAGAACTGTTCCCCCTTGTCCTATCACTTCCTTCCTGTGCAAAAAGTCATTCTCCCTCTTTTTTTATAAGCTTCCTTTAAGTACTGGAAGGCCACAGTGAGCTCTCCCTTAGTTTCTGAGAAATTTTAGAAGGAAATGTTCCTTTGGCAACATGTCCGTTTCTTTCTTAAATTCAGATCTCCTATCCTCTCTTAGTGATGTGACTTCCATTGCCAATTTACAGCACCTTCCTTCTCTACTCAAAACCAAGTAGGCTAAATTAGTTCAAGATTGTATTTTGACTTCTGTTTAGTTTAAACTTATCTGTTTTTGAAGGATTATTTTCTCTAAATATTTCAAATAACTTCAAATTCCATCTGAAACATAAATAAACTCGTTAACATTTGTTTAAACTCTGCACTTGTATTATGTAGGTCCCTTTAGACAAAGGTTTAAGATAGTGATAAATCCAAGTCTTCCAGGAAGTTCAAGGAGGTCCAAACATAACTCTTGAGCTATTTCTGAGCTAAGGGAGGTTGATGAAGAACACGAGAATAGATTATAGAAAGCCTGTTCTTACACTTTGTCAGTGACATTCTCAGGCTGCACTTGTCCTCCTTTGATTCCTCCTCAAGCTACAGGTTATGCCAGTTTTTGAAGTTTTGTTTGCTGCATAGTCTTTTCCCCTTCCAGAATTCACTTGCATAAAGGATCCACAGATTAAATCGTAACATCAGTAAAAGAGAACATCCTTGTACAGAAGATACTTACAGAAAATTAATTTCTGTTGCGGTTGTTCTTCTCCTCATTTGGATCTCTAGTACTGCAAGGTGTTTAAACAGATACACATTCTTCCCTGGATCGTAAAGACAAATTTGTCTTGAGAACAAAAATGCTACCAATGCCATCAACATAACATTTAGGCAGCATAACCTCACTCTATTTAGTGGTTAGTAAGTACGGAAATTTCAGCTAACTTCAAAGGAATAATTCAAAGTACTGTATTTCGTTACACTAACTACAGCTAAGTGGTAGTAGCGGTATTGGATATATCACATAGAAATTGAATACATCTGATCTTAAAGTTGCTGGAAGGCTCTCCAAGGTAAAAGGCCTTATGTCTCTTTATTCTCAAATAGCTGTGCTTTCCACAGAGATAATTTTGATTAGTTTTTAAACACTACGCTTCATGCTTTTTCACATGACATATTTTGTACATTTATTTGTTCAACACAGACTCTCCATTCCCAGACTTAACCCCACAGTTTACTTTGTCACTGTAAAATTCCTAGATAGTTTTAATTAAGGTTTAAGAATTAAGTGCCCAGACAAAATTGAGACATTGAACAAGAATGAGGCCAAAGAAAATGTGTTCTCTTGGAGGAATCTGTTACAGATGAGCAAAATCTTAGTGGAGGAAGGCAACAGCAGGTTATTTGTATCCTAAATCAAATATTAAATGTGAATCTTTACCATTGTAAGTAAGACTGTTATTTTTAGCATCTGCAGCCTAAATCCCAAATGGTAAATAAAGAGCAATATTTTGACCTCATAGATACTAAATACCTACTCTAAAGAGCGTCTAGGCAACAGATGCTTAGAAGCCACATGTCAGATCTCACTAAGGAGGCTGATGCAGATTGCTCTGTCTGTGATTTTTGTGCAACTCCTTCTTTAGGAGGGCCTGCCATGCTTTGTGACCTGTGCAGCACATGCAGTGAAGTGGATGGCATGTCTCATTTGCACTCTTGAGTTCTAGACTGAAAAGTCTTCCTCCTCTAGGTGAGATCATGAAGCCATCATGTCATTTCCAGGCTGCTTTTATTGACATCTGTATATGCTGCACTTCACTTTTTCCAGTCTCTCACTGTGGACTGCCAGGGGAGTAATACTGCACTGGATGTTGTTTTGCATGCCAGTGTATATGTATTTTTATACCTTTGATTTCAGTGGTGTTTTTAATGGAAATTAATTTTTATCCTAATACCATGGATCATATTTTCATTTTTTAAATTAATATCGGTGCCTGCAACTAGAAGTCAAAAACTTCTACACTATTTAAAAAAAAAATTGATGTTCAGGCTGAAGTATTAACAGGTATGCAGTTTTATATGGAAGTCCACAATCCACCTGTAAATACCAGATTTTTTCCATGTGATTACACATCAGTCAAGAACCTTAAAAATTGTACTTGCAGCATTTTTTCTCAGCAACATCCATATTACCTTGCTATCTATAAAATACACATCTTCAAAGTACTTTGAATAGCTTTTTTACAAACTCTTTAGTAGTAGGTCATTACTCTTTTATTGTGCTGCAACATATTTTTTAAACCTGGCTTAAAATTCTTGGCTTAAAGGCAGTGTTTTATTCTCTTTCTCTGCTCATAGTAACTGCCTCCTGTATGTGTTCTAAGCTTCCAGAATGCATATTAACAGTATTTTTCATAAAAACATAGGACAAATAAAAAGGCACCAACAATTGTATTTTGTAAATTCAGTTCATACCCATGTCATGATGTGCCAGCAGTTTTTATTTTTCCCATCTTTGGTCATTCCTTTGTTCCATTGTTAACAGTATGTAAGGCTTTCTAGTAGGAATACACCTGGAAAAATATTATGTAATAGAAGTTTCAGAAAGCTGTCTAATGTTTCAGTCTTCCCATGTATGTGAGCAAATATTAATGCAACGATGCTATTAAATAAATTCAGCCTAAAATTTCTCATAAGGTAGACGTTACAAATTGCATAGGGAACATCATCTAAGTTGTAAATATTATACTTTAGATCTTCTCTTTGTCTCTTTGTTGCTGGGAACACAGAAATTCAGTGTTTTTCTTCAGTTAATAGTATGGGGGCTTTTTTTGTCTTTAAGTGAAAAGCACATAATACTTTCTACTCTAGAACAAAGACCTAAGACAAAAAGACTCCCCTCCTTTCATTTCAGTATTTGCCAAATGGGAAAGATTCTGATGTTATATATGTAAATTTTAGCTTTCTCTTACTGCTACAATACTGTTAAAATATGATTTTTATAGTTACAGCTTTACAAGTACCAAGAGTCTCATGCTTCACAGTGAGGATGGTGTCAAGTGGTGTTTGCATTATATGGATGGGGTGTTGCATTACCTGCTGTTTAAAAACAAATTGGTTCTTATGCTTTCAAAGGTTCATCAGGATCTGTGCTCAGAAGAGCACAGCACAGGTTGAAAAAGCTCACTTTGGGGATGTTTTTTGGCTGTTTTGGGGTTTTTTTTAGTGATCTGAATAATACTTGGATACAATTACTACAGCTAATAACAACCTCTATTAATATTGCATTCTTTTTGTACACTGTAAAGTGCCTAATCGTGGGTGATTCTGGTAGCCCTTGAAATGGGGTTTGCTATGAAATTATTTTTTTCATAGTTTTTTGGCTTATGTAATGTCCATGTGTGATTTTGTGTTACTACATGTTGGAGACAAGATTTTGAAATCTTTTCCATTCCTCTTACTTAAATGGTAATTACAATTAAATGGTAATCTAACAATTTGCCCATATCTGACTGATAATTGAACACCCCTAATTTAAATTAACACCTCTCCCTTTCACATCTGCCACCTCTGCATTGTTTTCTTTATGGCTGAGGACAAGTATTTACAAGATTTGGAGTTGATTGACTTAAAAAGTTCTGTAGTGACACCTGGATTTAATTATACCCCAGTTATGCAGGCACATGGTGACTTCAGCCAGGTAAGTCGTTCTGCTTGGGCTCAGAAAGGTGTTACTGGAGGTCACTGAGTCCTTACAGATTTGGAGCACAAAGACTATCAAATGTGATACAGTTGGCTGACACCAAGCTTCAAAAAGTTACACCTTGTAGAATTTTGTAGAATTCTCTTAGGGTATTCAATTGTGAAACCACCCTTAATTTAAAACTGATGACCACCTTCAGGAGTACAAGAGCTGAAGGTAGAACCTGACTGGTTCAATAAGGAGATTTAAAAAAGTGAAGAAACAACAGGCCCTTGCTCCTGAGTTTTTTATACATTCTGCATGGAAGTGCTTGTAAGTTGAGATGGTCTTGCTGATTCAAATCTACCAAAGGAAGCCTTCTGAGGAAGGCTTGTCACAGCATGTTGAGCTTTTAGCTCTTAAAAAGTGGCTACAGAAATCTGTACTGTATATGGTACACTGTTTGGGAAAATGTGGTACAATAGGCTTGCTAAATATTTCCTTAAACTATTCGTAAGAAGTTACATTACATTTTCTACTGCAGAGCATTTAAGAAGCTAGTTTGCATTGCTCAGGCAGTGTTTTATATTCATGTGAAAATAACAAGAATTTGTTTGTCATTTAAATGCCTAAATTTCTTTAACAACAGTAAGTTTCACAAAATTGAAGCAAGGTTATACTTTCTTATTCCCTATTGATTTTGTTGAAATGTTACAGTTAAACTCTGCTTCTACAATGCACACATTATTTAAAATAATTTTATGTCTATTAGTTGCTCATGGTAATGCTACAGCAAATCTAAGAGAAACTGTGACATCTGCTGTTTATCAAGTGGCCCTATCAGTTTGCTTGCCTTTGTAAAGCATTAACCATGTTGGACATACAATGTCTACTGCAATGATGTTCCTATAGTGTTTTAGCATCCGTACATGTAATCTGCATGCCTTGCACTTGTGCACTGTAAAGGATAGACTGTTTAACAGTACTTTAGGTTTAAAAAAACCCTTCCATTATTTTATATAGTATCTCCCATATCCAAAATAGGACAATTTTTAAAGCCAAAGATCAATAAATGTTTATTGTCTACCAGTGTGATTCTTTTTCCTACTTTGTGTGATACATACTATTTTTTCATCAATTGCAAAATCTCCAAAGAGCATGTAATAACCAGGCTTCTTATCAGTTTTTCTACTAGTCTAAATAATTGACTTTTAGAAATAATTGAGTAGACCATTTATTCCCTCCTTTTGGGTGCAGCAGAATGAATAATTTTTGAGTCTAAATGCAGGTAGTGCCTTATTCCCAAGAACAGCAGTTTAACCACAAAGAACCATTAGGGATTTCATATGAGTGTTTTCATTTTTGTGTTATTTCACTATTTAATTTTTTGAACCATTTCTAGAGAAAGATTGGCTATACACCATGATAAGTGGAGGAAATTCTGAGTTTTACACTCAGAGAATTTGTCACCTTTCTTGACTCACCCTTCCTAGTAGGAAATAATTTACAAAGGGGTTGTGCTTGCTGCTTATAAAAAGAAATGTGTTGTGTAAAAGCATTACATGGTCTCTCTGTTTTGTTTCATCCTAGCAGCACCAAGAAGGAGTATACTTAATTTGGTTATGCATGCATTTTCTTTCCGTGTGTGCAAGTGAGTGATGCCAAACAAGTGCAGGTGAATGATGCCAAAATTGCTCAACAGGTCCACAGCTGTTAAAAAAAAAAAAAAAACCAAAAAAACAAAAAAAAAAAAAAAAAAAAACAACCCCAAAAAAAAAAAACCCCACACCAAAAAAATTAATATATATATATAATTCTTTCGTCTAAACCCAAAGTGGGACCAAAGACCCTTTCAGCAATGTCCATCAGCTGTGTTGAGATGCAAATTGTGGCATGGTACTGAGAAGAGCCCGTCTTGACATTTGGGATGGGGATTTGAAAGCCTACAAGGCATTTGAGCTGTGGGACCCTTTCCTGGAAGTGTAACAACAAAGGTGACGTTTAAAGTAATGTTGAAGAGGAATGAAAAAACTATAGTGGGAGATCTGCTTATGTCTCAGAAGGCAGTTTACCTGCTTTCTCCATGCAGCCTGAAGCTTCAAGCTGCCTTTAGAATGCACAATCCCTGGGACTTTGCAGTGGAATGGTTTAGCCCAAAATACAACAGTGAAAGCCTTGTTGGTATGCTTCTGGAATGAAAGCAAGCCGTGGATTTCAAGGGTTGTATGAAATCTTGCTCTTGAATTCACCAGGTCCACATGTGTAACTCAAAGGACTTAAAAGGTCTTCAGCTGACTTCTACTGTCATGTGCAAACATGCATGATTCAGTGCAGTACCACAGGGAGTACTCAATTTTTTGAAATGTTTATTTTAGCTGAGTATGTGCAGTGGGAGAGGAAAGCCTGAAAAGTATCCTCCAGACAAGAGGGTAAGCATCTAGTACCTGTGCTGTGCTGTCAGGTCTAGATAGGGCTGAGAAAATGTTGAAGATGTTGCTAGTTTGATTTGAAAAGTTATGATAAATTTTCCAAGAATATGCAACACAATTATTGTTGCTTGCCTCCTTAGTAGGCTATTACCGGACTGTGAAATGCAGCAGAAAATCGTTCTTTTTAGAGGAATATTCATGCTCTATCTAAATCCATATTAAAAGAAAGTTTTTTTTATACTTACTCTGGAGTTTAGAGTTTTGTTTTCCAGGGGTGCAGTGCTAATGAGTCTGAGGGGAAGTCAGCTTTTCAGTTCATGAAATGGGAGCATGATATGTCTCTCTTTAAAGCAGACAGAAAAATAAAGAATCTTTCTCTCTGAATTATGAGCTTTACAAGCTACTTTCAGTGGTTTTGGATAACCAGACCCTGTCACATTCCCCTCACCTATCAAATTTTAAAGCAGCTTTTTAACAAGGACAAAATTTGTATGATTTCCCAAAAGTGATCGTTTCTATAGGTATATAGTATATACTGTGTAGAATTTGTGCATTGTCAGAAACTCAAAGAATCCAGGCTCTCTGTTGGAGTTTGGATGGTCTTAAAGCATCAGCAATATCCGTTTTCTTCTCATTCATTTGGGTTATATTGTGAATAAGACAAACCTCCGAAATTTTGGTCATACAGTCTGTTTTCTTCAAGTGAACACAAATTTTGGTATCAGCCTGACAAGAAGAGTAAAACAGAAAAATCTTCAGCCCAAACATCTGTATCTATTCTGGATTGCCATTTCCTCTTAATGGAGTGGAATTAAGCTGTTGCTGTCATTTTGTAGACAGCAGAAATGCTCAGAATTGGGAAATGGGGAGGGATGTCAGTTGAGTTGTGTATCAAGGAATTTGGGCTGCAATTTACAAAATGAAAGCAATTGTTCTAGACAGAGATTTGCTTTTCACAGGAAAGTATGATGTGTTTTCTGTCATTTCAATGCATACTGCTAGACACTCCTCTGTATGAGGAATAAGTATCACATTAAAAAGTAAAAGGGGCAAGCTGGAGATGATATTGTGTACTGCAGAACAAGTAGGACTAATGCTGTAAAACTGCAAGGTGAGGTGTGTATTGTTTTTCATGTGAAAACCTGGGATTGGAATTTTGGAACTTTTGGATTGTCATAGCTGTGGCTGGTTTGCCATAAATCTTATTTCTTTAAAACAGACTATGCATCTTTTTTATATATTGTATTGCTTTTAATGCTTTCAAAAAGTTTTAGTGGTAAAAGATTTTAACATTTTGCTGACATCTAGTAAAAACTTTATTTTCAAAATTTTATTAGGTAAGGTAATACAAATGTTTTTCTCTGCCTAAAGACAGTGATAGCTTAAAAGGAAAACTTTGTCTGAAAATTCACTTTCTAAAAGCTGCTGAATGAACTCCATCGAGTACAGTTTTTAGCTGAGGAGTGTTTTCAGTGGAGCAACCTCCAAATGTGCCAGCTGTGTCCTTCCATGGACATAGTGGGCTAGGCAGCCCAGGCACAAGCTTACCATTGCTATTTGCATCCCATACTTGGTTATCTCCCCCGCAAAGAGGCCACTAGGCACTAATGCTCCTACTTGAATCTGTAATTAAAGATTTACAAAACTATTACTCACCCTGTGTATACTTGTACAAAACAGTACTGTATTCGTGGTCTTCTCATGCCACCCCTTATATCCTCTTGGTTATCCCAAGAGGATAACCTCCCAAGTGCTAATTAGGCAGCCTTATTAATGCAAATCATAATTAACTTGGTGTTTTGCAACAACTTTGCAGCTCTGATTCTTACCTGGATATTTTATTACTCTCAGCTCCTTTTAGGCAGCACTAACTGCAAAACAATTGTTTCCTCTTTTTTTGTATGTATATGTGTTTTCATTTTTATAAAATGTAGTACTTAGCACTTCGTTGAGATTATTTTAAAAAAATATACTAATTTTAGACATTTCTCCAATGCATCAAAGTTACTTCAATTCAAACTAATTTTAACAAGTCCTTTAGACTTGTTTTCCACAGAAACATACTAGGATCTTACAGTCATAGAATAGTTTGGGCTAAAATGCAGCCCAGGATGTTAAGGAAAACACTGAAAGGTGTTGCCATCACAGAACTGCATGCACACATGCATTATATGTAAGTTTACTTATGTGTCTTCTTATATATAACCACCAACTCCATGGTAGCCAGTGGCCTGCCTCAAGCATTCCTGATTGTATCTATACATCTAATTTGTCTTAATATACCCTAGTTTTTTTTTCCCCTGTATCCTGGCCTGCCATTTTGAAAAACAAACGAGTATTCCAGCTGATGCCTTTTCCTGGTTTTAAAAAATTGACAGCCAGACAGGGTTAAGGGATAAAGGGTTTTACTTTAGTAGTTTAGTAAGGATCCTTATGGTGCAGTTTCACCAAGGTGGTATGTGCCGCACTGCACCCACACGGTAGATCGCCTGTACAATTTATTGACCTTACAAATTAGCATATCTAACAAAGATACCCCAGGGGGAGGCCTGGATGAATGGAATGATATTCCCCCATCTGAGGAATTCCCCCCTGGATGGGGTAAATCTCTGGCTTACAGGATATGTCCTAGAGAAGACCTTGGTTTCTCATGATAGCATGGGGTTTTCCAGCCTCCTGCTATTGAGGCATCTAGGATGTTTGGTCTTCTGGCCTAACAAAATACAAGGGCTGTGCTAAGTTATCAGACTTAAAGAATTACAAGAATGCATGCTAAGAATACTGAGGATACACAGAAGTTATTTAGAAGGTATATAAAAGAAAAGGCAAAAAATCACCCTGGCATCACAGCAGCTTATTTGTTTAATTTCCATCTTAAATTACAGCTATAAATTTTCCTTCTTATGTTGTAGATTCTTACACTTCCTCTTGTGTGCTGTTTGTCTGCTTTTGAGTTTGGTTATGAAAGAAATCCAGCTCTCTTCTTGCTCTGATTTTCTCCTTCCATGTTACTATTTCTCCTATCCACTGTTATTTATCACTTCTCTTCACTCCCACTTAGGAAAGTCACTTTTCTTAGACATTTTAGAGAAAGAGCTGTTGCAAGATTTAAAACATACCTAAGTCACCCCACAGTGTGAATTTGTCATTTTGGGAAACTGTAGAAAGTCAAGGTTTGCTGCCTTTTGTAAACACATCTGACCTCTGGCAGCTGCATAAGTTCCTGGTGTTTGCATCTATACAAAACACAGTTATTCCAAAACCAGAGAAAAAGGATTTTTGTTATGCAATAATAGTTACCTTCAGTCATGCTTTATCATTATTTTTACCAGATTTTGATTAACACAATGCTTTCAATCTGTGTACTCTCAACTTGCTAATCAACACAAACAGCTTGGAGGTGTTTTCTCTCCGTTGCAGAGCTGTACAAAGGAAGGCAGCATTGGCCAAGAAAGCAGTATCTGTGATGCACATTAAAGAGAGATAAATGTGCCCAAAGTCAGCTCATGCCTGCGATGCAGAGCTATGCTAAATAGAGCAACTCTTCAGCAGGACAGGAAGAAGTAGCCTGAAAGTTGGTTATTTGCTTATGTGGATTTAGTAGTGTTTCTGCTTTTTAACAAACAAGTTACGTTATGTAAACATCAACCTGAAATGCTGAGGACTAAGTTATGAAGTGGGCAGGATATGCTGCTTAAATAAAATATATTTCTTCAATATGCATTGAGTCTCTGCAATCCTGTTTTTATTTCTATTTTGGGTACCTTTTGATTCAACTACATAGAAGAGTAAAGGGTTTCTTTCTGGCAAACTCTTTATTGGGAGATGTGTAAATACATATGAGAAAATTACAACATACAATACATATATACACATTGTATGTATATATATACATGTATATGTATACATATATATATTCAATATACTATATCTTATATCTGAGAAAATGACAAGTGCCTCATATTAAAAAATATAATTAGCTTTTAAACTGTTCTAAACTCTTAAAATTACTTGACTGTATTTTATGGTTGTGGTATCTCTAACTAGTTGCTACCAGGTGTAAAAATTAAATGTAAGGTGGGAAGGAAGGGGTGGACTTTGAGTGCTGAAAAATGGCCACTGGTCTTGCATGAGGAAAATGATCATTATGGAAATGACCTTTAAGAAATTTTAAATTAAATTACTTTAATATACTTCCAGCAGTTCATTCAGTTTAAAAAGTTTTAAAATTAAGTTTCCTTCCTTAACAAGCAATATTGCAATGAATCTGAACTAGCAATGCAAATATTTTGTTTAGTGGGTAAATGTTAGACTGTTATGTGGTTAGAAACATGGAGAGAGAGCTTTACGGGGTGTTCAAGCCTTCAACCTCAGAGTGAGCTCTTCAATGTGTGTGGACACCCTGGTCTGTTTTGTTAAGACTTTTATACTCGTGTCTAACTGGTGTTCTCTTGGTTAAGTAGAGGCACATTGATACTGAATTTAGACTGAGCAGTGTTTAGCCCACTGCACATCACAGATGAATTCTTTGTTTTCCCCCATGAAAACTCACCCTTTTAGGTGAGGGCTGGACATTGCCCCAAGGATGAGGAGCAATCCAGGAGATGGGTATGATATCCATAACTACATGAGAGTTACGTCAGTTCTATTTCATGTAGCTCATGTGGTTCCTTTTCACAGAACTGGTTTTGAACCCTTGAGGAAATCCATGTAGTTTACTTTTGCCAGCTTTTTTTGTTTGTTTTGGTTTCGGGTTTTTTGTATGCAACCACCTGCAAGATTCTTGTTCTGGTTTTCCTTAATTTCATATATTTTCTTACTCTTTGAGAGAATTGGCATGTTCTGACAGCAGTTTTTTGGGGGGTTTATTGGGTTTGTTTTGTTTTGTTTTTAACCTGTATTTCACTGATAAATATATATGTTTTACAGACTACATATGCGTAAAAAATTTTAAGAGAATCTGAAACTGATACTGTTGGGGTTTTAGTTCTGTTTTGGGGGGGCCTTTTTGATTTTTTTTGTTTGTTTGTTTGTTGTTTTTTTCCTCTTAAGGATCTTTCCCTCCTACACGTTGCTAGGAGACAATAAGGACTGGACACTTAAGAAAGACAAAAGAAGGTGTCACAGCTCAGGGGAGGGCTGCCCCTGGCTCCTTTCTTTCCCTGGAGTTTCTGGGCAGAGATTCGGCGAGTTTTGGGCAGGGGAAGCGGCGTCGGGAGCAGCCCCTCACTGCCTCGGGCTCAGCTTTCGGAGGGGAGAGAGGCTGCGGTCGCTGTGGGGTGAATGTGTCACCACTGCAGGGTTCCACCTCCTGCTGCCTTTTTCTACCCCGAGTGGAACTCTGCTTTTGTACCGGCACCTTATTAACGCCCTGCCTCACTAAAACAGGCGCTTTTCACCACCTGCTCGGGCGCCTCAGGGGAAAACCCCGGGATCCTGAGCCCGCCTTTCCCTGCCCTGCTGGGAGCTGGGCCACCACTGCTCCACCTCCACTGCCACAGCTCCAGAATTCCTGTTACGTCTCGGCCACCACCCCGGGATATCTGCTCATTCCTGCCGTCCCACCTTGCCGTTTCCGAGGGTCCTGCTGGGGCACGGGGCTCGGCCGCCCCAGGGGTTTGTGGAGCGAAGCCTCTCGTCCGCCCCTTCCCATCTGGGGCCGTCCGCCATCGCCGCGCAGCGCCCCCTGGCGGCGGTGACGGAACTGCGGCGGGGCGGGGCCTGAGGCCGAGGGGCGGCGCGCGGTTTGTGCTTCCGGCTGTCGCCCGGCCGCCGCCGCGGTTTGCTCGCCTTCGTCCGCGCCCGGGGAGGGGGCTGGTGTTCCTGTTCCCATAGCTCTGCCTGAAAGCCCCTTGTTTTCAAAATTATTGCAATTCAGAGAGACGGGGAATTTTCCATTCCAAGGGATGCTCCTGCCTGCCTTGACACTTGTCTTTCAAACCAGAACAGATGCTCTTTTAGTCCCTGCTGAATCAAAAGGGATGGATTTTGATTAATTTGAAAAAGACAAGAAACCTAAAGGTTTTTGCAGTTTAGTGACTGGTTTATTATTTTGTTTGATTCAAAATATATTTCAGAAATTATTGTGAAATACGTGGTTTTAAACTCACTTGTAAGAACCAAGAGTACACACGTTCAAAAATTGATTAGAGCTGCATGAAGCTGTTTCCTGGCAATTTGAACTCTGGGGCATACGCCCTCACAGCTACCTCATTTGTTGCTGTTTTACCCATTTAGTTTGCAGCTGGCTCGCCTTGTTCATTTGTGCTGACCTAGTTTTTGTCATTAATTTAGTTGGTCAGGAGAGAGGAGGGAGGAAAGAATAAAAAAAAAAAAAAAAAAGGAATGGAAGAAAAAACCAGAAAAGTTCTTGTGTTCTGTCAGTTTTGTCAATGCACTTAATTTTTCTCCCTTGCAGATTTTTCTGTTTTTTTCACATCTTTTAGGTGTGGGATTGCTCATGCACCATACTGTGCCACTTCCTGATAATCATCTTCAGCAGCTTTCTCTCTTCAGGCCTCTTCTTGGTACAGAGATGGGAGGATTTTTGCAATAACAGTGTGAGCAGAAATGCATTTTTGTGGGAAGATAAGTTTATACTTCATCAGTGAGCAGCATGAGAGGAAGTAGTGTTTTATTAAAATCAAAACCCAAAGGACCACTCTTTTCAAGGAACTAAGACATTTGTGAATTGCATTAATACCTGTGGTTATTAATACAGAAACCTGTCTTTTCTGAATATTTTAATTTTTTTACAAAGCAGAAGCTGAATTATCCCATTCCTATCCTTATTTAAATGAGAGTTTGAGATGTTTTTGTAATTGATTTCTTAATTGAAGTTGAATAAATGTTCCTGTCCTTCTGAGTTATTCTGAAATTTTTCCTCCCACACACCAGTGTTCTTTTGTTTTAGTAGCTAAACTGAGATAACCCTTATTCGAAAAACTTCCTGGTTAAGAATATCTGATCTAGACAATTCAGTGCTGCTCTCTGCTGTGTGGTGTGAGTAACAGAAAAAAAACGTGGTAAGCTGAACATATTTGCTAATATATTTTCAGTTCCCAGCATAACATGCTTCAAGTATACATCCTCTGACCATAAAATGCTTTCAAGTACTAAAGGAAAATCTCTGAAGATTGTCCAGTCCCTTCATGGTTTGGGTTTTTTGGCTCATGAAGTGGATAATAACTAAGAGTTCATGAAAGAAAAGAGTTCATTTAAAGAAAAAGTGTTCATGATAGCTTAGCCAATGTTGCATAAGATAACTGATTTTTCTCTAATCCAGAAAAGTAATTTTTTTTCTTTGTCTTGCATCTTAAAATCCACTTTTTTACTTGGTGAATAGCAAAAATTGTAAGAGAAAAATACAGAACTATTTCATTTCACACCTGCAATTGAAGGAGTTGAGTTACCACCATTTTGACAATATTCCTTTTATAAATATTCAGTGGTTAAATGATACTTTATAGAGCATGAGTGTTTGGAGCACAAGTGTTTCAGAGCAATTCAGAATTATTCAAGAGCTACAGGTTTTGTAAAGTGCTCCAGTTTGTTAGTGACTCCAGCAGTGTTGTATTGAGTTTTGTAGGGCTCTGAGCAAGGTCGGATGCAGAACTTATAAATCGTCTTCTAATTTTTCTTGTCTTTTTTTCCCATCTGCATGTTAGTGCTATTTCTGTAAGTCTCCCTCAGCTCATATAAATATTTCTGGTGCACAGCAGCATCCCACAGGCAGCCGCAGCCAGGCTAGGCAAAAGGGGAGGGTCGGGGATCAGTGCAGCTCTGCCACCATACCCCAGTCCTATCCTGGTGGTGACAGTGCTCACGTGAAAGGGGCATCACTCCCTTGCTGTGGAAAAAGAGAGTGCATTTCACATTTCACCCTCACATATCGGAAGACTGAACAGTTTGTAAAAATGATTTTTTAAAAAATTACTTTCTAGTTCAAACAAAACCAAGAACAAACAAAAACTCAAAAAACCCCAAACAAAATCCCCCAAACGACAACAACAACAAAAACCCCAAACCAAAAAAATTAAGTTGTCACTTTCTCACTAACTATCCTGGACATAAAATTATTTTCCTATTCAAAGTCATCTTAAAAATTGTAGAGAAACAGTTTTATCATGCAATGGTGTGGTTTGGATATTTTGAGTGTAAATCATGGCTTTCTTCAGTTTTTCATCTCATTTTGGAAAGTAACATGAGAATAGTTTGATTTTCTCAGCCACTTCAGTTGTCCATCCTAGTCAGGCAGGAATGCCTCAAAGTTGTGGATTTATAGTATAGACATTCTGCCTTGAAGTAATTAGCATTCACAGATCCTATCAATAGTGCCTTTTCTAGTCAATATTTCACAGAATAATGTAAAATTTCTTAACAAATTTGCACAAAGTTGTTGCTAGATGGACATGAAAAAACCGCACTCACCCGTCAGGTTGTGAGAACAAAAAAGAAGAAGGTTTATTTTTGGGATTAGGGTTTATATAGTTTTTGGAGTTTGATCAGGGATTGGGGAACAAGGTTGACACCTCTCTGACCCCACTGGTCAAACCAAAAGTCCATCAATTTTGTCCTTCCCCCTGGAAGGAATGCACAATTTACAAACATCACTCTTTGTTTATGTTACAATGCGTGAGAAAGCTCCAGTCCAAGAATGTAAACATCAGAAGGCTGAAAAATCAGGGTGACACAAAGTTTATTGTAAAAACTTCATTTTTTTGTTCAGCATTATATATTTGGAATGATCTGTGCCTTTTTTTTTTTTTCGTGGGTTGCTTTTAACTTCTGAAATCCAACATCTTCCCTGCTGCGCTTCGGATTGTATTTTGTCTTCTGAATGATTATAAACCAAATATCATAAACAAAATCACAGTAAGGTTGCAAGGGATCACTGGTGGGGTTATCTGGTCCTACTTGCCTAACCCCATGATTGTCTGTTTGGAGATGTGTATTTGTTTTCTCAAGGGCTGGTTTCCTGGAAGCAAGTGACAGCAATTTGCTTCCTTGAAAGTTGACGGGTACATTCACACAAGGGGGGAAAAAAAAAAGGATCAACATTCCCATAAAATTTGTATTAGTATTCAGTCAGGTCTATCCATAATAATACATCTTTAGCCTTTCGTAGTTAGAGCACTTATATAAAGGATACATTTGTGAGTTAACACAGATATGCCATACCCTGTAGAGCTGTAATTTTGAAATACTGTTGGTAAGGCCTGGCAGACTGGTTTTTAGTTGTTGCCATGGATACATCTGATGTTTGAGAAGTAACTAAGAGGAGTGTTAAAGAGAAAAGTGACAGTAAGTCAAACACAATTATGTACAGTCTTACACACACACACACACACACATATATATCTTAAGACATTCTAGTCATGAAGTTGCAAATTCCAGGAGGTTTGAGGCATTGCAGCTGGGTGGTGAGGAAGGCCTGCTAAGAGCCCCACTCGAAGTACTCTCAGGCTCCTACATGAATGAGTGAGTGATTTGGCAGGTGGAAGGCAACAAAGGCTCATTGTCCTTTACTGTGGTGTGCAGAGTTTACCCACCATTCAGTCAAAACATGCCTACCTGTGCCCTGGCTGCCGCTATAGCTATGGGAATTTGCATTCCCACCATGGAAGCACAACATGGTGTAACAAGAGTGCAAATCCTGGTGTGGGAAGGAAGAAGTGGTGTCAGGACAGGTGAGAATTCATGTGACATGTCATCAAGGACAACAAGAAAGGTCTGTACAGGAATTGATGACAGAGAAAATGCAACAATATGAGACATGCTGCAGATATTTTTCCCCTCAGATTCATGCTGTCTCTCTGTTGAGGATGGTGGGCAGATGCATTCATTGCAAAATCCTGTTCTGGCTGTGCCAGGTTCTCTCTTAGAGCTTATTCCAACAAGTCAGGTAATTAATCTTCTTTAGGGCCATTTTGGAGCTTCCAACAGCATGATTTTACAGGTTATACAAATTATGATCTCAAGAGACCTTCTTTTAACCTCAAGGTACCTTCTTCCATCACTTGTTATCTCTTCTATCAAAATTATTTTCTATTGTTTGTCTTCTTTAGGATGACAGGTCACTCCACATCACCAGGGGTATTCCTCACCCTTTCATAGCTTTAACTTTTCATCATACTCTCCTTTCTGAGAATTTAGCAGCATCATTACCTTTTGGGGTACCTCTGCCTACTGCAAGAATGTTTCCCCCAAACCTTGTTCCTTCCTTTGCTGCCACTGCTAGCATCTTTGGGCAGTACAGCAGGTCATTCTTCTGCAGGTTATTACTTCTCAATTACACCTGATCTCCAACACTGATCCCTTCCTATGTATGTATGTGTATGGTTGTGTATATAACAAAGAAAACTGGGAAAAATTACCCCTTGAGGTAGTGCTCTCTCTTCCCATCTACCACCCACCTCTTCCCTCTGAATGCAAACTGCTGCAGAGAACCTCATATATCTACAGTTTGTTTCCAGACTTCTCTTCCCAGAAAAAAAAATCATTTCTGAAAGCTGATGAGCTGTGGCCTTGGCAGCAGGATTTGATTGAGAGATGGTTCATTCTCCCACTGAGCTATTCATCAGTGCTCTTGCACCTCGTGGTGGTGATGCCCAGAGGAGGTGTATGTGTCTCCTTGCATTAGGGTGAAGCCCTTCAACTTCTGAGATAGGATAATTTAAATTGCTTCATCTAGTTTTGAGAGATTCAGAGTGCACAGCTGGAGTTATGACTGTAGCAGACAGCTGCCTTGCTGTTCCTTTTAAGTTCTCTTTGCAGCTTAAGCCATTCTTGGTTGGTTTGCCTGGGTCCTCTAAGTTGTTTTGTTAACAAAGAATGACAAAAATAAATACAGGAAAAGAGAAATGAGGTGAAAAGTGGGGCTTTGCCTTCTTTGTTGCTATCCTGGAATGATTTGAGTTGGAAAGCACCTTAAAGATTGTATCATTCCACATCCCTGCCAGGGGCAGGAACACCTTCCACTGGACCAGGCTGCTCCAAGCCCCATGCCATCTTGGCTCAGACTTGCAGGGGTGGAGCACCCACAGCTTCTCTGGCACTGTGACAGTTCGTCGCCACTCACAGCAAAGAATGACATGGTTATGTAACATCAGTGTAATGTTAACAAATTGCTAGCAGTTTGTAATGCTAACAAAAGTGTTCTAGAAACTTTATGCTGCACCTAGAATGTGTCATTGCATTGATATTAAGCAATATCAATGCAGCTTCTAGTGCATTGCTTTGAGATGTACAGCTAAGAGAAAGCCTTTGATAAATCACTCTAAGCAGAGGCAACCATCTTTTCAGGACAAAGGTCCCAGCAGTGTAAGAATGAGAAACCTACTCACAGCCAAGTTTTCAAAAGCAAAAATTAATTTTGTTATGGTTTTCAAATAATTTTTCATGTATTTTCATTTTCTATGATGTGTGAATATACTGTGAGACCTCTGGGTAAGGGAGTAGATCTACATGGCCAACCTCAGTGGTCCAAAACAGGGAACTTATCACTGAAATGTAAAATAATTGGCTGACTCTGAATTTTTGATTTCTTTTTAATTATTCCTATGTCACCCCAAGAAAGAACCAAAAATACCAGTGCTTGGAGTCAAATTTTCAGTTAGTTAAAGTAGCTGAAGTCCTTTCTAGCATTACATTGTATTTGCTTTATACTACCAAGTGGTCCACATTTAACAAGTTCACTTTCTGAGAAAAATAAGAGCTTTTGGCTTGAAAAATGAATATATACCAAAAGGTGAAGGCAGTTCATTTGTGCTGTCAGTTTAAATATATACCTTGATGAAGGCAGCAGAATTACTCATGTTTTGTATTAAGAATAATTAAGTATGCTTAATTGAAATATATTTAATTAAAAACAATTAGGTAAACGTCATTATTAAACTGAAAGTGCTTTTTTATCTGACTGATCAAAGTTGAGAGTCAAATTATTAGGAGCCTTATCCTTCTGTACCTTTAATCAGCTGCTTAACCAAATAATTTTAAACAAAGTTTGATTTATCAAAGCAAAAGGGGGGATTTATTTAGAATTGCATCATTTCAGTACTTTTCAGATTTATAGGTTTACAAAATAAACAATTTCTTATAGACTTTAAATGAGTTCTGCAAAATGTGAACTAAATAAAAATATTAGAAAAATATATTTTTAAAAAGAAGAGGAGGAATTGAGCCTTCCATTTCCCATAGCTGTACTTTGTTGCTGGCTGCAGGACTAACCCCAGAAAGAGGTTGTGATGTAACTTAGCTGACGTGAACATTTGACAGGGTTAATAAATAGCTTTGGTTCCAGTTTTTTTAGGCTCTGTCATGTTCATGTGGCACATCATATGGGATTACCAAGGGGCTGGGGATACTGTGGCATGCATGGGTGGCTGAGAGCTTTCATCACCTCTAGTCTGTGGATAAAGGATTTCAATGCCCCTCATTGTAATTTCTGGCATTTTTTCTGCATTTTCCAGCTGACAGTTCACCTGTATAAATGGTTCTGCATATGTAAGAAGAGCTTCTTGGAGAAAAACAACAACAACAACAACAACAACAACAACAACAAAACAGGCTAGTGGTAAACACTGAACATTTTAAAAAGAAGATCCTACAATGTTTATTTTTTATCCCATTTGATGTGTGAGAGGGAAAAAAATGTTGGCTCTTCAGGAAAGTGTGGATTTGAAATACATAAAACTTTGTTTTACATTGTTGTTGTTGTTGATTATGATAATAATAAATAATAGCAGCTCATGTGTGGAAACTGAGAAGCCCATTAGAACTAAATGAACTTGCTGCAAAGATTTCCATGAGCTTCTGGTATGAAACACTCCAATCTCAGTGACAAAATCAGGAGTGAAGGTAAGGTGTCAGCAATTACTTCAGAAGTAATTACTCTAAGGTAAAAGATTTTGGAGTCTTTTACTTGTTTGCTGCTTGTGCACTGCTTGCTGGAGGGGTAAGTGGGTGACCAATGAAGCTGAGCTGCAGGGTGAGCCCTGAGTGATGTGTTCAGGGGGCTCCTGCCCTGGCACCCCCCTCCAGCCTGGGCAGATGGCTTAAAACCTTGTCTGGCTTTATTTGTGATTTTTTTCTTTTAGGGGTGGGAAAGCCCTACCACTGCAAACTTCTCCTCTTAAACCTCAAAGGATTATGGTTGCAACAACTAACATAAACTACTGTGCATTTTGAAAAAATCAGACTGCAATTAAACTTTTTTTTTTTTTTTTTTTTTTTTTTTTTTTTTTTTTTTTTTTAAACATTTGGAAAGCAGTTGCTCTGGCTGAAGGAAGGAGAAGCTTCTTGCAGTTGTGCAGTCTGTTGACACCCACAAGGGACATATCTCATACATCCCTTGATTGCCTAATTGATAAAATGAAGCCTTCATTCTCAAGAAAAAATTGCAAATTAATGGAAAGTATTAATGCTCTGAGCTCTAGTGGCCATGTATCCCTGGACAGAATACTTTCCAGCCATTGTCAGGAATGGGAGGTTCTGACGTTACAGATCTTTCCCGTGAACTTCCCCCAGCTGCACTTTTATCAAAATTCTCCCAGGGCTTGGAGGTGCTAGCACAGCTCCCTTTAGTTCACACAGTGTTTGGTGCTCTGCCAGGCAGCTCTCCATGAGCTCTCTCCACTCTGTGGAAAGGAGTTGCCATACCTGCAGAAAGCCCAGGATTTTTCCCAGGCAGGCTCATTGTATTTGTCGTGACAAACACAGCAGAAACGCACAGTTGTGCTTTCTGGAAAGCCCCAGCTGCTCTCAATGACTGAAGCACGAGAGTAAAGCAACAGTTGAAAAGTCCCGGTGCAGAAATGTTTAGATTCAGGGTGGTTTGAATTAACAATTTAAACTTCCATAAAATCGAATGATCTGGGTTGTAATAAGGCAGATGTCTGTGTCCTTTTACAAACACATCTCTTGGTAGCAAATAAAAAAAAGGGGAAAATAAAGTGTACATCCAGTCTCTCCTTATTAATTTAATCAGTAGCCATAGTGGTAATTTTCTGAAAACGTGGCAGTTAACTTTTGACTGAATCGCAATAAAGTTGGTGATTTTTCTTTACAATTCTAAATTTCTAAAACATCATTTGAATTTTTGCAATTTCTTTTGGAATCCGTATAGTCCATTTTATTTATTATTAGAAGATTGATTAAAAATATCTATACTTCTGTTATGAATCTAAACATTCAGGGGACTATATTTATTATCCCAGTGCAATAAATACTTTTTAAGTGTTTATTTTGCATTTAAAATGTTTAAGCATCTTCCTGGTATCTTTGCCAAAGTGCTTTGGAGTTATCAGTTCCAAAGTGCTGCAAAATGTTGCAATTAGCTATAAAATAAAAGCAAATTGGAAATACATGTAACAATCATGATTTCATTTTATTAGTCTGCCATTACTGAAGTGAACTTTGGACAGAAAGGAACAGAACAGTTTGTGTTTTTATAATCATTTAAGGGGAAAACACAGAAGAAAAAGAAAAAAAATGCAAGATGTCTTTTACATCTGTATTTAATATTGAAGTTAATAAATCACGGTTGTGGGAGAAAAATGCAGGGGGTTTTATGTCACAATTTTTCTTACTGAAGTGTCATTTTTACAAGGCATACATTATGTAGCAGGTCCTCTTTTAACAATAACAATGGAAACACTGGAATAATTGCAATCTATAAACATCCTGGATTTCTAAACAGAAAAACAAATCAATAACTCGAACATGATTTAGTATGGATATGCAATACATGCAACTAAGTAGCACTCCATGTTGGGTGCAGGTGATAGCTATTACTATTGAATTATTTAGGCCTTTTATTATCCAGAATATTTTAACTGCATGGGTAAAAGACTTTCTGTACAGCAAACTAGAAACTGCTGTCTTGATAGCTACAACCATTAATGTGATGCCTCACATTAAAAACTTTTAGTTTACAGCTCCTTCAGCTTCAAGTGAATTGAAAGAGGAGATGAGTGAAATCATCTGCTTTAAAGCAAATAATAATAGCATTTAACTGATTTCTCCATCAGGTTGATACCGCTATGGCTTTTCAGACCCGACCTGTCCTGGTGAGGAAGAATGTTTCTGAGCTTCTGGGAGGGTGTAGCAAAATGAGACAGTGACCTCATGGCATACTTAGTCCTCCTTCCTCCTCCTCCATGACTCCTGCTTTTCTTTGGTAGGGTGTGTTATTTATTTATTTATTTATTTATTTATTACTTTTTTCTTTTTAGATTTTTTTTCTGTTGCAGTTTATTTGTTTGTTTTTTTTTCTTTATTCTGAAAGGGTTAAAAACATCGTGCCCAGGCGTATGTGGGCAAGAATAAGACATGTTGTAAGCATTATAGATGTTAGCAAAAATTAGTCCAAGCTAGGGGCATAGGATGAAACTTGGCAGGAAACAGGGAGCAGAACCTACAAAACCGAAGGACAGAGCTTGCTAAAACCAGTGTGGAAATCGCTAACAAGAGAGCGCGCATGCCTAGACGAGAAAGGTGAAAAGGGCACGGCGAGGAAGACGTCCAGCCTTCACCCCAAAACCGCCGGGGAAGACGCGGAGCCTTCCTGAGTGCGACCACCAGAGAGCACTGTGCCTGCGCGCCGAGTGCATGCGAATGACTGTAACGAGCGGTGGGAAATAGTTTGGATAACCACGCCTTTTCCAGGGAAAACAATGATTATGCATAAATGCAGCCATGTTTTGTAATCTGTAACCTGTGTGTGCGCTGTTAGGAGGCGATACCGCCGCACACCCGACGCTCTTAATACAGCAAATACCCGCTTCTTGGACTTTGTAACGGGGGTTTTATACTCTATACTGGAAAGAAAAAAATAGCCCCTATTCTTTTCTATGTGTAGGGGCTTGTCTTCCCTTCTAACATTGTTGTATCTGTTGTATCACCTTTTCTCCTTCCAACCCATCTTTTCTCTAGCCAGACCCTTCCATTTCTTCTATCTTATCTACTCAGATATTTATAATCTGCAAAAGCTCATTTCCAGCTCTAATTTCCTGCTTAGAATCTCCATTTCCATCCCTAGGTCTCTCTGATTTTTCCTGAGGTTTTATTAACTGCCTGCAAGAAGCACTGACAACATCTGAAAGGCACTCTGTGCCCCGTGTCTCTCTTTACTCGTTTACTGCCCTTTCTGATGTCAGCTCCTGCTGTACTTGGAGATTTCCAAGGCCCCTCTGATTCAGATTCCGTAACTCAGCCTCTTGGCCCAACCTCGCCTTTTGGGTTTCTTCTTCCCATCTCCTGCTGATCCCATTTCTGGAGTCTCTGTGCTGCCCTTGGCATTCAGGAAGCCTGGCATCCTATATCTCCTAAATGATGGTAGGAGCTCATTTGTCCCCACTTATACTGTCTCCCTCCTTTGTATTGTCTACAGCATCCATGGTCCCATTGCTTAATCTCAGCATCCCAAATTCTTCCTTCCTCCCTGACCCTTTCTTTAGTACCTGGTCTGAATATTAAATATTTTTTCCATAAGAAAAAAAAAATCTCCTATAATTTTTCTTTTCCTTATGAAGAACACATTATATTTTTTTAGCTTTATACTTTTGAAGCAAAACAGGATATGGAAAGATAGCATTGACCTGTCCACCATATATAGTATTTCTGCTTATTAACTTATTGATGTCACTTTTCAGGAGATTTACACTATTGTTGCTCAGGTTCCCACGCAGCCTGGCCTGTAACATTTCCAGGGACTGTTGTGCCAAGGGGACCTCTGGTGCAACATGCAGATGGACAGTGGGTAACATGACTGGATAAGGAAGGACAGAGCATCTCTTAATACACAAATACCCTGTCTGGTCCCTTTAGCCTCTGCTCTCTGTAATATTCAATCTTCTTGACAGTGGTGTACCCATAGGTCCATTTTGCCTGTAGCATAACACATGGACTGCCCTTGTGGGGGATGGCTGGCAGGTACCTCTGCCTTCCTTCTCATCACACAGAGATCACATTTTGTCTTAGTACAACAGGATCACAGTGCATAAGTTTGAGGAAATTATCTTATCTTGAAGAGAGCATCCAAGGAAAGTCAATTTTTTTAAGGGCATTCCCCTCACCTGTCTCTTACAGAAGATCCGTTATTAATCCTATAGAAAAGTGTAAGCAGCATTAATCATATAACTTGCACAGTATCTGATTCTAAATTATGACAATGCCTTATGAATAGGAGAATGGTGACAATAACGGTGATGATAACAAAGCTCAAGACACAGCACCAGTAAGATGAGAGCTTCCAATAGACCTGCCACATTTGTTTCCATCATGAAAGGGTGGCTTATTTCCCCCTCAAGTGTACTGTGGCTGTCAGGATGGTCTGAATGACCAACTAACAGGATGGAAAGTAGCAGCTGCCCATCAACTTTGGGATGCAGGGCTGGGACAGAAGTTTCTGGGGTGCAGAAGCTGCAAGCATCCCAATGAGCTGCTCTACTTCTGCCCTCTGTAAGTCACAACCAGGAGTAAACCACTGTCACTGAGATTAAGCACTCATTTCCTCTAGTCTCTCCACTAGGAAATTACCTTGGTGCTGCATTGCATTTTATGCCAAAACCTATTTCATTTTTCAAAACTGAGAAGAATTATTGTTGATATTGTACATTATTGTTCTTGCATTCCTGGTATTGGAGGTAGCCTAGAAACTCCTACTGCTCTGTGGATAACAGTAGCATGCAGTCCTGGTGCACATTCATCCTAATAACCCAGTGGTAAAGCATTCCAGTGGTATTGCTAAACTCATGGTTTTCATCTCCCTCTAATTTCAGGAGTGATAGAGCTCCCTCCCTCCCCATTTATGCCAAAATGGGATAAAGATTCCACCCTCAGCATATTCATGGAAAAAATAAGAAAAAGGAGAAGGAGACAAAAAAGGAAAAAAGGCCATAAATTATTTTCTTCACTTTCTTTTGGGCAGCCCTCATTGGCCAATAGCTTTCAATATTCACTGGAGATGAATAGCTGAAGCTATTTACATTGGATTTGTAACCTGCAGCTTGTGAATTTGTAATGACTGGAAAAACAAGGTTGTGTTCAAAAGCACATTTTCACACCACTCTTTGGTGTTTTTGAAATTTTCACACAAAGTTTTTCAGCCCCTTTCTTTCTTACTCCACAGAGTCATAGAATGTTTGGTGTTTAAAGAAACCTTACAGGTTATTTAGTTCCAGTCCCCTGCCATGGACAGATATCAGAGGCAATGAGGTGTTGTTTTTTTTAATTGAAAGCAGCCTTATTTCATTAATTTAAAAGTTAAATTAAATACTTTCTCCTAGCTTGTTTTATATTGTTTTGCTGTTCCTATTACCCCCATGGTCTACCCCACCTCCCTTTGGGGAGGGGAGGGGAGGGGAGGAGAGGGGAGGAGAGGGAAAAAATACTTGGAGTGCCTGAGAGGTAGGCGTACTTTTTCCAAACTGTTAATTTGTTTGAGATGAATATGGTGACTGGACTAATGTTTCTGTGCTTCCAAACATGGATAGTGAGCTCCCAATACTGGGTGAAGAATATGGCTGACAGTGGTTATGCTGTACATCAGAATTTTTATAGTAAATAGTAAGAGATATTAAGAAATTTCTCCTCCTCCAAAAGGAGTGACTTTTCTCTTGCTAAATTTGAATATTAATCATGGTGATCTGCTTATTCACCACTGCCAGTCTTAAGTACTGCAGATCTTTGTGCCTGGGCATGAAAGCCCTACCCTTGAGAACTCCATGGCTAAATCAGCAGCAAGTTACTCAGCATAAGAAATGACAGTTCTCATTCCCAGGTCAAACACAAAATTCCTTCCTTGGTCCCTTCAGGGAGGGCTGGAGAAGCATCCATTGCCCAGCCACCCTCCTCCCACATCACAGCTTTGCTGTACTGGGACAGGGCAGCACAAGTCCGATCCTCAAGAAAGGAGAGGAAGATATCATCTTTTAGATGTATGTTTATATGTTATATGTTAGCAATTCTTGAAATGCATACCCCAGCTGACTCCATTGGGAAGCTGACTGTTGTGGGAAGTGGGAAACACAGCCTCACATCAACTAGAAAGACAGAATACATTCAGATTTTTAACAAATATTTTTTTTTTCTCTGCAGTAGGAGATATGCTACATGGGAAATAACATATGAAGCAGTTCCTTTGAAATTTGACTGGTTTAAACTATAATACTCACTAGAAAAAGAAGTCTTCATATCTCCCAAGCCATTCAGTATTCCTGCAGAATTTAATGGATATCCTTTAGAATTATTTGGGTTAGAAGAACCCTTGAAGATCATCACAGTTTTCTCT
Source organism: Sylvia atricapilla (assembly GCF_009819655.1). Taxonomy (NCBI): domain Eukaryota; kingdom Metazoa; phylum Chordata; class Aves; order Passeriformes; family Sylviidae; genus Sylvia; species Sylvia atricapilla. The sequence goes on from NC_089174.1 coordinate 34,840,067, forward strand.
GTTTGAAGCTAGGGCAAATTGTAGAAACAAATATCCCTGTGTTCCCTGCAAAGTTATTATCTATGAAGTTTTGCACTAGGATGTGGATGTGCTAGGTCAGCTTCTGACATATGAATCTTGTGCAATAAAATACTGAATCTGTTACTTGGCAGCTCACAGATGTAGTTTTCTTCTATTTCTCACAGTTTCATAATGTGAAGCAGAATTGACTGGGTGCCCAACTTACAGCAACTTCATATCATGATACTGCTGTTTATTGAAGCTTGTGCTGGCATACAGACTGATGGAACACTAAGGAAAAGCATATTTTTAAAAATTTGGCTTAACTAAAATGGAATAATTCTTCTTCTAAAGGAGCTTGAGAAAAGAAACCAACAAATGTCATACCTTTACATGTCGATTAAAATTATGTGTTCATACCTTTACATATCAAATCTAAAATTATTGATGTTGTCACTCTGAAACACATACAACCTTCTCATACTTTCTGTGTGTATATTTGAGAAAGACATCTAATGGAATGATGTTCACAAAAGCTGCTCAATGAAGACATCAAAAACTGTATCACTAGTATGAATTACACAATAACTGTTGTGACACAAATCTTGTTAATTGCATTCCTATATAAATTTTTATGCAACACACGACACATGTTTATTCTGTACACTTTTCCAAGAAATAGAAAGAATTTCTTTGCCTAGTATCATATGTGTTCTGAATTATCTCTACACAGAAGGTGAGAAAGATGAGTACCAATAACCTGTTGAGATTTCTGGATCATTTAATAGCATTGAAAATTCCTTTGCATTTTCTTTAGATCATCGCCTATTCAGCCATGGTGCCTGCTAACAGTAAAGCTACCTGTTCCCTGAATTAAAGAGAGGCATGGCAGCAAGTGTGGATAAGTTTTGTGGATATAGCATCAAAGCACAGGTTTTTGTCTTCATGCAGGCTTTAGACAGTGTCCCTTTCTGATGCATCTAACCTCAGTGCAATCCAGCAGGACCACATGGGATTCTGATGTATTATGTGGAAACACTTAAATAATTTTCTTCCAAATAAAAAGTCAGGAACAATAACATCTCATGAAAAATGAAAATTTCAGAAACCTGGAAAAAAATAACTAGTATTTGTGAACCATCATCACATCTTAGTCTCTTTTTCCCAAACTAGACACTTTCAGCAAGGATCATGTGAGGTGTTAACTGGTTGACCTTTCACTTCCGTTAGGATGTGGGTAAAGACATTCCAAAGACATTGGAAGGCTTTGTCCTGCTTTAGTACAGAGTTCTAAGTCAGACTTTCATCTTTCTAAATAATTATAAAATATTTCTATGTTACATTTCTGAATATGAATGCTTAACATGTAAAGTGAACCTATAAGAAAATTATCATCTGTTAAAATCAGAAAAAGTTTTGTAATTCACTGCCGTAGAATCTTGTCTTTGATATTTAAAGATGCAAGTTAATACATCTCTGAGCAACCTCACTAGGAATTCAGCATTACAGAAAATCAGTTCATATAACATACAAGCATCTAATGTGTTTTTATTTTAGCAGCTAATTTCCTGTATTCTGAAATACGACATTTAATTCTACTTCTTGATCTGCTAATAAAGCTTTGTATCAGGTGGTGCAGAATAAGTTGACTCAGTAAGAGTCTTAAGTCTGATCAAATAATAGATTTTCTAAGAATGAAACTCCTTCCAGCCCAGAGACACAAAGCCATGTGAGAAAGCGTGCTTCCTCCTCCAAACATCTGAACATGTGTTAGTGTTCCTTTGTGTGCAGAATCCTGACAGCAAATGAATAGAATACTTAAATTTTGATCATCGTATTTCCATGGATGGTTAGGATCATTAGAGTGATTTTTAATTCCAGGTAATGGCAAGCAAATACACAAAACAGTAGCAAATTTGTCTAATTTGGCTTTCATAATGTTTTTATAGCTAGAGACATGTCCCCTTTTTCAAACAAGAATTAATAATACCTTCAAAGTGCTTCATGCATTCCTGCATACATTCCTAAGCACTTTTCTAAGTGAGAGACAGACACCCTCATGTGAGGCACAAATCCAGTGAAACCAAGCTACATTAGAAGTGCTGGTCAGTCTTTTTGTTGATGTTTTTGTCATTTGCTTCACATTCCCTTTGTTGTTTCAGCAAACCATTATGAAACTTGCACACCCAACTGACCTAAGTCCAACCTTAATTTTACAGCTATTTCTTAAATTGGCACCACAATCTTCTTAAAACAGTAGGTTGGAAAGTAAATTATTCTTATATTTGAGCATAAACCAAATTCTGAAATTTTTATTTGCCTACAGTTGAGTACCTGAATTCCACCTAAAAGAACACCAGATTTCAATACCATTTTCTCAGTGAAGAGATTGAAAACTGTTGCAAGGATTTTAGGTCAGCAGTATCTGACACTAATGTCTCTGCATCAAAAACTTTGCTAATGTTTGTGTGCCAGTTACTGCTTCAGTTTGTTAATATTTCTGGATATGTTTGCATTGCAATCCTGACAAACTTAAAACAATCTCTAGAACTCAGGTTGGAATCTTGAATCTACATATCTGTGAATCAAAAAAAAATCAGAGAATCATATAATGATGTGGCTTGTAAGGGTTCTTAAAGACCATGTAGCTATAACCCTCTGCCCTGAATGGGGACACCTAGACCAGGTTGCTACAGACCCCATTCAACTGGTCTCAAACACTTCCAAGGAGGCAGCATCCACAGCTTTTTCTGGGTGATGTGTGGCAGTGCTTCATCATCCTCACAGCAAAGAAAATCCTCCTAATATCTAAAGTAAACCTGACCTCTGTCTATTTGAATCCATTCCCACTTGTTCTATCACTCCATGCCTTTGTCAAAAGTCCTTCTCCAACTCTCCTGGAGCCCCTTTCCATACTGGGAGGTGCTCTAAGCTCTTCCTGAAGTTCTTATGAGTACAAATATTGTCTCTTTCAAACACAAAAGACTGAATTCTGGAAAAAAATATGTCTATTAATAAGCATCAGATGTTATTACTCTGAATTTGGAAACAGGGAAGTCACAATGAATTGGACAGATATAAGTCTGAAAATGCAATTTCTGGTGGTGGATTTATCTAAATACTGCCTTTTCCTGCAGATGTATGCTAGTTTGTAGGGAGAGATAGGGAGAGAAAAGGTTCTCACTTACCACAGTTACTAGGTTCTCGCTGTTACCAAAGCACAGAGAAAAATCCTGGATGTTGCTCTGCATTGCCTCTCCCGGCTTCTTTTGATGCTGTGCAGAAACCATTAGATATAGAGTTATGGAATCAGAGCAACAGGGACTTCAGGGCATGGCACAAAACAACACGAGTTGGAATGCAGTTACAGAACAAAATATTTTGCTCAAGGAAAAGTATGAATATCTAGAAATTTTATTTTTACTCCTGTTTGATTCTAGCTCAGACTGCCTTTAGTTTCATAGTCCTAATTTTAGGGTTTTTTTAACACTATAAAATGCTTAATTTGCTCACTTATTGTGGTAGTTTAGCATGAATGTGAAAAGTTTTTTTCCTAAGGAAGTTCTAGCATGGATTGTGATTGACAGCTTGGCTGACAAATGGGAGTGTTTCTATGCCTCTGGAAACAGTCTTGAATCACAAGTTCTGGTGACTTTTGCCTTTTCTTTTTCTGGTCGGTGAGAAGGTAACACCATCTCGTCAATTGGGGCTCAGTCTGGGCCCCCCGGGGCCAGGCCTGCCAGGCCTCGGGATGGGCCCTGCCTGTGGGACAGTGGGTGAGGCTGGCCGTGTCCCCTCTGTCCCCTCCCGGCTCTGCCGATGGGGAGAGGAGGAGGACTGCAGACCAGAGTCTGGCCCTGCACCAGGACCACGGTGGCCGTGCTCTGGGCCTTGGTTGCCAGAGCCGCTGGTCCGAAGGAGGAGAGACTTTTAAGAACTTCTCTCCCGAGGTCCAGAGAGCTCAAACTCCAAGTTTGAGTTGCTTTAGATCTGACCAGGGGTGGAGGAGGTTTCATCCATCAGCATTCCTGAGCAGCTCCCTCTCTCCCTTCCTCCCCACTCATCACCTGCAGCCTTGAAGTTCTGAGAGTCAGCTGGAGAGAAAAAAACTCTGGGCAAAGACTTTAACCCTTTTCCCTCCTCCACAGAAGACAGAGTGATTTGAAATGTAGAGAGACAGCAGTGAGACAAAGTCAGTGAAAGAACTGAGGAAGATTATTGGAAGATGGGATGGAGGAAGTGGACATTTCTGACCGGACTTCTCTAGATGTGAATTATGGGGAAATGGACTGTTTTTGTAATATCCTAATGCTGCTTGGGGGAATGCAAGTTCTACCCAAAGGGTTGTGTGTAATGATATACATGGGTTTTAATTGAGAATGTTGAATAATATATGTCCCTGGTTCCTGGGAAAGAACAAGGAGGTCTCTCTTTCTTTTGAGATAGAGGGAATTTTAGAGATAGAAGAGAATCCCTGTTTTGTACTAGAAAAGCATTCTTAAAAGGACACCCCAAACATGCGGAAGCCCATAAACAGCTTGGAAAACTGTTCTATGGGTGGGACTGCACAGAATCTGCAAAAATTCCGTGTGGTTGCAGATCTGTGGCCTCCAAAGCCACCAGACCTTTTCTTGTGGCGTGTTCTCCATAACTATAGAGAGGCTCCTCTCCCAAGGTGATGTAGGATCGTGTTTAGATGGTGGCAACTGACTGAAAATCATAGTTTTCTCTCTGTGGTGAGTGGGAAAGTAAACAGCTGGAGGGGGGGCAGGAAGAAGGTGTTTGAATGTCTCTTTCTTTTTTCTTTTTTCTCTTTTTCTTTAGTGTATATGAATAAAATCTATCTGTTTTTACTTGTAAGTTGTGCCTGTTTTGCCTTTTTCTCTCAAAGTCCTATCTCCCAGTTGATAAATGAAATTTGGCGAATGTGAAACCACGACATAAATGGTGCATTGGCCAGGAAACCGAATTGAAACCACAACACATATGTAGTTCTTTCAAAATAAATACAGCAGAATAAGCAAGAAAAATAAGCTTCTATTTATTGGCAAAAACAAGTATATAAAATCATAGTTAATGCAGAGAAAAACCTATCCTAAATCAGTTTCTAAAATTTAGTGAACACTTGCATATTGAATATTCAGTGTAGGGAATTGTGAATATATGGCAAGATGCTGTGAATATAGCCATGTGTATGAAATATTTCCTGCAGTAAAGAAGTCTGTCACCTCAGACCAAGTACCAAGCTGATGTTCTGACCTCTGAGCTGTGGGGCCAGGCAGCACGATCCATGTGCCAAGGGTACTGCTCTGAACTCCTAGTACTTGAGGCTTGTTGTAGACGAAGAATTATAAAAGAAAGTCCTCAAAAAATCAAGACTACTCTATTAAATTAATAAATAGCCTGTCATCTCTTCTAAGTGTAGTTAAGCAATTTGCAAGTTCCCATGTGAAAACAATCTTGGTATGAGAACTTGTTAGCATAACAACCTATTCTTGGGTTGAAAACCAAATGCATCTGCAATACCAAGAGATTAGTCCCATGAGAATTAGTAAGTAAAATATGTAAACAATCCAAGGACAGAGAGATTTGATGGACAAGTACAATACCTTTTACTAACCAATAGAGTAATTAGCAAGAAAGCTATTAACCCATTTAAGTTCCACATGAGATCTGTAAAAACTGTATAAATGAGTTTGAAAATAAAGAATTGGATTTTCCTGCATGAAGATAATGGAGTTTTGGCTGATTTATTACAACTGTAATATGTCATCTTAGATGACTCTAAGAACACTCAAGCCAGTTGAAACATATTTTGCAAAGGCTTAAGAAAGTAAACTCTTGGTCTTGTATCTCCCAGGCTCAAACACCAACCCGGGTCAAGAAATGTCCAGGTTTGGAATAAATTAGGAAAGAACCGCCAAAAGGAGTCCCCTAAACCAAAACCTCCACCACCCCTCCCCCCTCAGCCCTGGGTTCGGGAAGGAAAAATACCTTGGAGGAAAAGTGGAAAAAACGGTTTATTGACAAAAAAACCCCACTCCCCAACACCAAATAGTGGGAAAAAGGAGTTACTGTGATGAGGAGGGTGCGACGCGTCTGTTGCAAGCCCAGGACTTCTCCAACTTCTCAGGTCAGGTCAGATCCGGAGCCGGTTCAAACCTTGGCGGGGGGGGGGCAGAAGGAGGAAAAAGAAGGAGGAAAAAAAAACACAAACAGAATCAGCGGGAAAAAAAACCAAAACATCCGGTGGCAGGGGCAGCAGGAGAGCAAAGCAAAGCAAAGCGAAGCAAAGGCAAAGGCAACCAAGCTAGCAAAGAAAGAGCCGAAGCAGGAAAGAAGCCGACAGCCGCGGCGAAAGGGAAAGCAAAAAAAAAAAACTGCAGGCCCCCGCCCAGGAGGGAGGGGCAGCTGCCAGACATAACAATGTATCCAAGATATAGGATAGATATATGGGATAGGAGGCAAGTCAACCCAGAACAGGGAAGCTAAGGCTTCTCTTATTGATCTCTTCTGCATAGAGATCAATATATGTCTTTTCATCAATAACAAGACTTAAATAGCAGCTAATGAAAAAGAAAGCAGAAAAATGTATTTTCTCTGTCATACTGTAAAGTCCTTGTACATATTTCCCAGAAATATATCCAACCATCTACAGCAGAATCAGCTTCAAACTATCTGCAAATCTTAATGATTGTAAAGTACTGTAAATTGGTAGTAGACTTACTACAAACGTGAGTAAATATACAAAGATCCATAAAACCAAAATAAATTAGGTAGTGCTTCTCATTCCTTTTCCTGTAGGACAGATGACAAATTTAAGAAAATATATTATATGTGCTGTGTTGCTTGTACATTTCAAGCCAAAGTACACTGTACACTTTAGCATTAGACACATGATCCCATGTCTTTCCTCCTCTTCTACACTAAAGCATCAGTGAGGATGGGGTGTAAAATTAAACTGTTTTTCTTCCAATACTCCTGTTGTTGTAGCACAACCTGGCCATTGATGCATTGCATTTTTGAGTTTAAAAAAATCCCTGATCTTCAGTTTTACTCAATCTAAAGAAATTATAGCTGAGAAGACGACAACTGTTACAGTACCATGTAACAAACCTCATTAAAATGCAGGATGTATTTTGAGGTTCCTAATTCTATTAGAGTGTGGACAATGAGTGCATATGTGTTAGTCCCCTTTCCACTTTGAGGATAAATTGACCAATGAATGGAAGTCTCGGTGGCGGCAGAAAGAAGTGCTGCAGATGATGATGCAGGCAGAACAATGCCAGGCCAATTTTTAGGAAAAACATAAAATCTAACATTTTCTCCATCTTCCCATGAGATCCCACTAGAATGCAGTCAACATATACGTATGAAGGTTTCTGCCTTTCCCTAATCTCTTCATTCAATAGCTTGCCAAGGAGTCCCACATGATATTGCATCTGTGTGTCTGACTCTTGAAAAATATGCTTTATGTGGTGAGTAGCTGAATAAGCCCTTATGCATTTGTTCTGCCTGTATATTAGTACACCACACTGTCTCCCAGAGCTGCTCTTCACTGTGATTACCAGACTGAATAACATAGCGTATTTTCTCCACCAGCAGCACTACAAGATTTCCCCCACTGATTTGATTAACCTATCATACTGCTACTAAAAAACCTCCTAGATAATAACGTGACCTGAGTTTCTGGCCTTTACCATTGTGCCATCTGTTTTTTGTGAGAGCCACTTTCCCTGAAGGGAGATGATGTGTTGAGGCTGAATCTACCACCTGCTACTTTGCTCAGAAAAAAACCCTTGCACTTCCTCTATGAATCAATACTACTGAGACACTGAAGCTTTACTAAAAAACCTGATGATTATGTGATTTATGGTTTGGCTTCCTGAGGACTAATCCGTATGAGTAGGAGGTGGATTCATGGAGAAGAGGAGCAAGATTAGACTTTGTTTTTTTCTGGTTATCTCTTGCAATGTGAGAGACATCCTGCAGTTCTGACCGTGAGTATTCTTCCCATGTTGGCTGGTTCTATCAGTGCTGCTGGGAACATCAATCAAGTGCCAATTTCTACCCTGCTCCACCCATGAAAATGTAACCCAACAGTGTATTGAAATATTTTAATAAATCCTTCACACATAAGATGCTGGTTTGGCATGGACAGAGGTCATAGAGGGTTAGCAGTTACCTGAAATGAAGCAGCTCTTCAGAGAAGAATTTAACATGCTAGTATTTCACAAGACATCTATTAGTCATGAACTCTCCAAGGTTGAGTGTTCTGTAAGTCTTTCTTGTGAGTTGAATTCATGGAATTTAATAGCTTCTAATTAGGGCCTTTTTCATGAAATGGAACTGAGTTTTCAATTTGTGAATACTTGACCAATATTTTCCCTTCTTCACTACAATGATGTTGAACCTAGCACTGCCTCAAATTTGTAAACTCATTTCTTTAAAACTTTAATTCTTTAGGTAGCTAAACATGTAAAGTGAGAAATAATGAAAATTAGGAAAATTGTTTTGTTTAATAAAATGGTATAATTCAATGTGTCACATCTGATATACCACTTTAGATGCTGTTGCAATCCATCCAGAATCCTAGGTAAATTTGTATCTTAGTAATATCCTAGTTAAAAACACATTAGATATTATCTAACACTTTACCATTAAAACATCTGTTGAAGAGCCTCCATTAATAAGAAGCAGAATTCAGAGAGGCCCTAATTTTTTGGCCTAACAACTTATTTAGCAGTCTATCCTAACTTGCTCTTCAAAATAACAAAACAGTAAGGCATTTACCCAATAGCAGACTTGCTTTTTTTTCCTGTTATCTGTAATTGAGGAAATGTATTGGATTACTCCAGTTGCTAGAGTGATAAATTTCATGTGAAAAAACTATTCTATTAATTAAGTTGCTTTAAGGTCTACATTGATAACAACCAGTTATAGCCTTCTAAATCAGCTAAATTCTTCTAATAACCAACATACTTGTGGAAAACAACTCTTGAATGTGCTGGGTCACTCTCATTACTTCCCATGAAAAAAGTTCAGGGCTCCTGACACTGTATTTGCTCACCAGGACAAAGAATTCCTTTTTTACCACAATAAATACTTGAATTGCACACACCAGTTTCAACACTGTAAATACATTAATTGCATGCACCAGTTAACGGTTTGATGATGTGGTAATTTCTGCCCAAAGGGAAACAGGCAAGGTCTCTTTTGTCCCTCATCAAGTAAACAAATATTAAGCCAGCAAACTCCTTACTCTTGATAAATATGCACTTCAAAATTTCTGAAAAGGTTTTTCATATGGCTCATCTCAAAGTAAAGGGTTGTAATGAGTTATTACTGCACCTCTTCTGATATCTTAGGGAAAGCAGTGCTGCATTTTGTGTGTAGTCATAGTGATCAGAGTGATGCATCATACTTGACCACTTTTTGTGCAGACAATAATGAGATTTTATTACTTCAATTAAAATTAGCAGCTACAAAGCAGCAATGAGAAGACCACATTAAAAGAAATACCATAAACAAACCTTTGCAAGAATAAAACATTAAATTGATGTTGAAAATTAAGATAATTAGAATGGAGTGTGGGAAACTCTTCCTGTTTATGTCTGACTAGTATATAGTCTGACTAGTATATTTTGGTGTGGTTCAGTATAACCCCTAAGTCAGAAGCCTTCAGTGGAGCTGATGAGATCAGTGAGACAGAACCAATATTAAATTTTCATCCAATTTTACCTGACATCTTTGACTGTATGGAGTTCAATATAACACTGTGCAAAATCATAGTTTATGATGCCATATCCTTTTAACCACTGTCGTTATTCAAACCTATGTAAATCCACTGATACAATTAAAGAAAAGACAAAAAAAAAAAGTCACAAAATACCCTTTTTCTAACTTAATATTATATTTATTTTCACAGAATCATGGAATCACAGAATCAACTATGTTGGAGGAGACCTTAGAGACAAGCCTGTGACCTAACACCACCTTGTTAACTAGACCATGGTACTGAGGGCCAGTCTTTTCTTAAACACCTTCAGGGACAGTGACTCCACCACCTTCCTGGGCAGCCCATTCCAGTGCCAAATCAACCTTTCTGTGAAGAACTTCTTCCTAATATCCAGCCTAAATTTCTCCTGGTGCAGCTTAAGGCTGTGTCTTCTTATCCTGTCTCACGTTGCCTTGGACAACAGACTGACCCCCACCTGGCTACCCTCCTCTCAGGCAGCTTGTGGAGACCCTCATGCCATTAAAGGAATTTCCAGTTGCCCTTCCCTGGAAAAGTGAAGATTAAAGATACTTCAGACTGTAGAAAAAAAGGCTTCACTCTATGAATCCTTGCAGACATGGTGCAATGTTCTCCCTGGGTTTTGCAAGTCCATCACCCACCCCATGGCATCCCCTTTCCCTGTTTCCCCATTGGCTATGGGGCCTGGTGTCCTGTTCCTCTGTTTCCTATAGTACTTGCCCCCTGCCCTGCCCCTTGTACCAGCCATGGACCTGAGACCCTATATAACTAAGAAAGACCACATGTTCATCCTCTTGGCATCCAGATTCACCTTCAGCACACTGGAATAAATGCTTGCTGGAAATTGATCCAGGGCTGGGAGCTTTCTGCCTCTTTGCTGAGCTGGCCTGGTAACGTGTGTGGTTGTGTGAGCTTGATTGATGCCTGAATACTCCCTAAGCAGTTTCTCTATGGAAAGGCTGACTGGGATTTGGAAAGGCTATAGCTGCACTTCAAAACAACACAGTATTACAGCAGCTGTAGAGTGACAAGGTCTCCCTTGAGCCTCTTATTCTCCAGGATCAACAATCCTAGCTCCCATAGCTGCTCCTCATGGGGCTTGTGTTCCAAGCCCTTCACCAGCCTTGTTGTCCTTCTCTGGACACACTCCAGCATCTCAACCTCCTTCATAAACCGAAGTTGATTTTCTTTCTTCTTTTTTTCTAATTTTCTTCCAGTGTGTGGAATTTCTAAGAATACTCTAGATGACCTAGTAATATAGCACTTTCCAGTACCAAAAAAAGCTACAAGAGAGTTGGAGAGGGACTTTAGAGAAGGGCGTGGAGTGAGATGAGAAAGGGGAATGGATGCAAACTGAAAAAAAAATAGGTTTAAATTAGATATTAGGAGGAGGTTCTTTACTGTGAGGATGGTGAGGCTCTGGCACAGGTTGCCCAGAGAAGCTGTGGATGCCTCATCCCTGGAAGTGTTCAAGGCTATGTTGGATAGGGCTTGGAGCAACCTGATCTAGGATAAGAGTTGTTGGGACTAGATGACTTTTAAAATGTCTTACAATCCAAATTAATCTCTGATTCTATGATTCTGTGGTTCTGCAAGCAAGCTCTGTCATCTATTAAATCTTTTCTAGGAGCTTAAGAGACACAACTATCCTTTTCTGTAGAGCATAAAATGTGTGTCCATGTATACCTGCATTAGTAACATTATGCTGTAGAGAAATCTGTTGTAGGAATGATTTGTAGAGGGAATAAAACATACCAGATTCCTTTCTCTTTTTTCATTTGTGGTGTGTAAGAAGTGTCTATGGGAAGAATATTTTTAAAAGTGTTTCTTCTGGAGTTTTATTTGGTCTATAAATTCAAAATCCATGTCTCAGAATGTTTTTAGAAGCTTTTGTTAGAACTTCCTCTGCTGACTGAAAAAGTCATAGTACTGTCATAGAAAGAATTATCTTTACTACTCCTTTTAAAACTTTTTTTCCACCCACAATTATTTGATATGAGGGCCTTAGAAATACTCAGGTGTAAAAGAGGGTCTTTGTTAAGATTACTCATTCTCTGCCCTTTGAATTATGTGTTATATGCTTCCAGCCTACATCTTTAAATCCTTCAGTGAGCTCTCCAGAAGGAATCAGAGAAACAATATTGGAATTTTCCCACATTTTTATTTGACATGATGATGAGGGACAGAAACAGGAAGGAAAACCAAGCAGCAATTTTTATCAAATAGCTTTAGGTTCTTTTACATACATTATTTGGGAAGAAGTAATATAAGTGTCCAAGGAGCCTTTCAAATAACTCCTCCAGGACTAAAATAATGAGATATTTTGGAGTGGTCACATCAGATGGGAAATGGTTTACAAGGCACAAGACAAGGGGCTTGTGGGGGTTTTACTGTAAAAAAAGGTATATTCTAACATCACTGAACACCACTTCAAAGAAAATAAGGTAAAGCTAAGTTTCTTGCTGTTATTCTAAACACTGATGCAGTAATTCAACTCAACTCAAAGATTTATTCAGTGTGTTTTTAAAGGCAACTTTCAAAATGTATTTATCCATTAAAACTTCCAGTTTTGTAATACAGTCATAGTTTCAAAGCATAGCAATACAATATTCTGGATACATACAGTTCATATATTTTGTGTTCAAATATTCTCAACATTACAGCTGGTTGCAGGGCTTTTTTTAGAACATCAGTGTATAAAGAAAGGAAATCACAATAAAGATGTTATAAGGAAAGCAGAAAATGAGATGCCTCATGAGGAGTCATTTTCTTCATGTATCCAGGTGAAAGCTGAAATTCATTCCAACAGTCAGGTCTTCTTTCAGCTACAAATTTCTCATCTGGATGTGGAAAACATACAATTATATTCTCTAATTTATATTATGAGTAAAGACAGACTTCACAATCCTAAGAATTGGTATGGATCAATTCATAAGTTGCCGTAGGAAATGAAAGAAAACCAACTTTTTTTTCTACACTTCATGCATATAGAGAAATTACCCACCAGTTACACAAAACCTCCAATCTTTGTACATCACAATAGTATAATACAGTGATTTTTTAAGCATGGCATTTTTAAAGCATGTTCTCATGTAATAATACGTAATCTTTCTACTCTTCTTATAACTGTATCTATGTTGTAGACAAATGAATTTTAAAAATAAAATACTTTAATACTTCTTTTCTGGAGCTATACAGAGAAGAATACATCGTGCCAGAATCATGGGCACCTTTTGTTTAAGAGGAAGCTTAACCTTGGAAAATTAAACAATATGTTGTGTGATAAAATTGCCCTATGTATCTAAAATTTAGATGAAAATTATCATCTCTACTGAAAAAGTAAGATATCTACTTTCCAGAAACAGCTGCTGCAGAATTATCAGCAGCAAATTTCTAGTTCATTCTCTGAGGAATCATTTCTAGATAATATAAAGATCTACATCCAAGGTCCAGTGTCTTGGATATGGGCAGGAAGGAGGCCAGTCTGACATGGTATTTATATATTAATTGGAAGATTGCATAAGAATTTTTTTTAAGTCAAATTAGAATTTTTCCATAAAGGCAGTTTAAATCTCAAATGGGGAGACAAGCAGACAGAAAGACACTATTTTTAAATGGTACAGGAGACACTTGCACGCTGGTCTGGTAGCCTTTTGAAGCCTGTGTGAGAACACATTGGCTCACTCCTAGGTTTGGATCAGACTCTAATTAGGGAGTACATTTCAAATCTTTTCAGATTCAATAATGTAGCATAGAAAGGACCATGAGTGGTTCTTACACACAAGCACTTCTCAGTAGGCAAGGAACAGGTGTTGGTTCTAATTCAAAGGACTGCAGCACTGTGCATCTCTCAGAGTTGGGAGGTACAAAACATGTGACAACCCTGAGGAATTACACTCCTGGAGTGCCAGAAAGTCAAAGTCCTAGCGTTAAAATACCAGGCTGCCCTCATGTCTACAGATTAATAATTGAGATGAATCTCTTGCAGAAATGATAAAAAAGAAAAAAGAAGGAAAAAAACAAACAAACAAACAAAAAGAAAAAAACAAAAAACCAAAACAACAACAACAAAAAAAAACCCCAAAAAAATAAAACAACACCCAAACCTTCCAGATTAGGACTGTGCATAAGACTCTGCCCTAAATGCAGCACATCTGAACAGGCTATGAAATCAGCCCTCCCCCCTTGCAAAAGGAAGGTTTGAGTATCTTCAGAGGAGAATTCCTCCTCCAGCTTGCACAAAGAAATACACTTATAACATGTGAAAAGTTACAATTCCCTTGACCTCCAAGGGTACTTACCTTTTGATCCTAGAGGGCACAGATAGCTTAAACAAGGATCTGCCCCAGGAAGTTATAGTGAACTTCTAAGGAGAACTCCAAACAGGAGTTCCTACAGGCTCCAGGTGCTCATGGGAATGCTCCTTTTTAATGCATACTGTGACAGCGAATTTACAGATCGGTTCAGAGAGAAACTTGCTGCTCCCCCAAAAGAATTAAAAAAGGACAAGCAAATTTCAGCTTTTATAAATTATAAAAGGTATTGAAGGTCATTATATATTGAGTTAGATTTCATTTGAATGCTCCCTGTCTAGAAGCAATAAGATGGAAATAAGTGTTTCTAACACTGGTTAAAAGTGTTAGCAGAGGGAGGTTTTGAAAAGCAGCTGCAAAGAGTAAAATGGAGAGAGGGCTTTTAAGGGAAGTGCTTGTGAGAAGGAGAAGAACCATAGTTCAGGGCTGAGTGTGCAATACTGATCTGAAATAATTCTACAGCTCAGGTATTGAAAGTGTAGTGAAAAATATACTTCAATTGATAAAGACACCCCTTATGCAAGGTGTGTCAATGCTTTCAGAAGAAATAAATTAAGTTCCTCAAAGACTGTGTAGCTAAAGCAAAGCGATTATACGTACTTCATTTACTCTGGAAAATATCACAAGTGTTGTTGGTTGCTTGACATAGAATCACAGAATCATAGAATACTCTGAGTTGGAAGAGACTCACAAGGAAGTCCATCTCTGTGACAGATATAGCTGGTCTAGAGCTGCACAGATAATTTGGCTTAACAGATGCAAGCTTGACCAGCCTAGCTCAAAGTAAACAAGCCCCCAGACATGATAACAATAGGTCAAATTCAAACCCAGACAGGGGACCTCAGCCAACCCCTCTGAAGCACAGATGCACCCACATCACGGGCCAGTGAGCTAGGTGGAGTTAAGACCCTTGACTAATCAGGTCTGTAACTGTGAGAAATTTACAAACCATATAAAAAGAGCTGCCTAACCATAACTGGTTGTGGTTGCTGCATGAATTAGAGTGTGTTAATGTCATGTTCTTGTCTCCATCATCACAGCTCTTTATAACTTACACATGTTCAGTTTTATACATCTCTGTTTTATTGTCCTGAATATTGATCAAAAAAATGCTTCTTGAGAGATCCAGCTGCAAAACTTTCTAGTTTTAGAAACAGAATGAAAAGTGATTTTTACTCCATTGTGTTTGTATAGATAAGCATTTTGTACTGCAAATACCTATGCAAAATAAATAAATCTTAAAAATTACATAAATACTATTACATTGTTTTTGTCATTTTAGTCACACTGAGTGCTTAAATAGACTTATATTAATAGCTTTATGCAAAGAAGCAAAGTGGAAAGTGTTTGCTTGATTCAGGAACAGGATGGCAAAATCCCCAGTTATTTACTTTAATAGCAAACTAGTAAAAAAATTTTTTTAAAAAGCATCCTTAAAAAACTTAACAGCAGAACCTAGCCTACCACAAATACAAATACAAGTCTTTGTCTTTCCAAGAACATGATTTATTTGTTCCATCTCAGTTTCAGAGGAAGCTGCCTTGATATACAACTGGCTATTGACAGCAGATGGAAGACTCTGGTTTGGTTGGGAGGCTAGGCTTTACCAAAACATACTCAGATGAAAAGTTTCTGATGAAAGTTAACATGAATTAACCAGTTTGATATCATGTTCTGTAATAGATAATAACAAGGCAGGGACTTTTAGGCACATTTCAGTGAAAGAAATTGTTCTGGCATAGCAAGTGCTCACTCTGATCTGTATATTTCTTCTTAATGACAATAATTTTCTGCTGTCTGTGCTATTATCTGTTATGTGCCTGTGTGCTCTCTGTGAAAGCATGTACCCCATGATCTGAAAATCTTTTCTATCCTGATCTTTCTCCCTGATGTATGTATGTGTGTATGTAAACACACATATAAATGTCTGCAATACATGTACAGAATTCAAATAAAAATTGTCTCCTGAGAGAGCCGGGACTTAAATGGAGCTTAAGTATAAAGCAATCTTGCAAAACTGTCATGGATTTACCATCCAAGACACAATTATTGCTCATCACCTCTGTCAGAGTGATAATGATGAGGGTATACAATCTAGAAGATAAAATGGTGGGGAAGCATGACCTGATTAACACGTTTTTCTAAAGAAATAAATGCATCCTAAAACAGATGGAAATAGCTGTGGAATAATTGATATAACTGATATAAATATGGTTGATGAAGATCTTTTTCTGTAAATACAAAGAAGATCCAAATCTCTGGAAAGCATATGCTTTACATTTAATATGTTGAATGTAGACAATTGATGCTTTCTGTATACAGACTGCCAAATACACAAAGAGCAAAGCTTAGTCAAGGTTCATTCTAAGGTCATGCACTCAGTGCAACCATCAATCTGGATATGCTCTCAATAACCTCCACATACTTCCAGACAAGATCAGGGATCCTTTGTGTCCTGATTAGAGCATAAAACAGTTAATTTGTTTTAAATAGGAAATTAAACAGGCTTGTAAGTGCTATATGAGGGTCATAAAATTGTTCTTGAAGAGTATTGATGGGGGCTGTTTTGGAATTCCTACTCCAAATCTTTCTACAGCAAAGCAAAATAGCAGAAAGGTGGAAGAAAGTAATTGGAAACTCTTCACAGTGAAAAATCATGAAAGAAAATGTGTGGACTGAGGATTAAAAGGATATATCTTTAGATGGTTTAATTTTTAGAGATACGTCCTCTCTGTCCCACTGTCAGGAGGCCATGTAGAACTGGCACTGCAGAAAGCATGCTGCATGCTGGAGGCTGGAAGGAGTAATGCAGGATTAGGAAGGAAGGAAGGAAGGAAGGAAGGAAGGAAGGAAGGAAGGAAGGAAGGAAGGAAGGAAGGAAGGAAGGAAGGAAGGAAGGAAGGAAGGAAGGAAGGAAGGAAGGAAGGAAGGAAGGAAGGAAGGAAGGAAGGAAGGAAGGAAGGAAGGAAGGAAGGAAGGAAGGAAGGAAGGAAGGAAGGAAGGAAGGAAGGAAGGAAGGAAGGAAGGAAGGAAGGAAGGAAGGGAGGAGGGAGGGAGGAAGGAAGGAGGAAGGAAGGGAGGAAGGAAGGAAGGAAGGAAGGGAGGAAGGAAGGAAGGAAGGAAGGAAGGAAGGAAGGAAGGAAGGAAGGAAGGAAGGAAGGAAGGAAGGAAGGAAGGAAGGAAGGAAGGAAGGAAGGAAGGGAGGAAGGGAGGGAGGGAGGGAGGGAGGGAGGGAGGGAGGAAGGGAGGAAGGGAGGAAGGAAGGAAGGAAGGAAGGAAGGAAGGAAGGAAGGAAGGAAGGAAGGAAGGAAGGAAGGAAGGAAGGAAGGAAGGAAGGAAGGAAGGAAGGAAGGAAGGAAGGATGAAAATCAGTTGAACATGTCATGAACATGAACATGAACTCCACACAAGTGGAGGGTGATAGCCCTGGTGACAGAGAAACATCTTTCAGGTTTTTCGGAAGCTGAATGTTCCAGGAGCGGTGGTGTTCTAAATCTGGAGAACAGGCAGTTGGTTGAATGAGAAGGGTGAGAATGATGGGGAAGGCAAGAGGCCAGCAGAGAAGAGGAATGAGAATTGAATTCAGGTGAAGAGGATCTTCATCATGGGCTCTAAACCAAAGATGACTATTAGAGAAGAGGATGTGCTTTCAAGACTACAGTCATATAATTCTGCTCAAAAGCCTGGTTATATCTATGACCCTCAAGACTAATAGCATTTAAATAATAATTCTATTTTTCCTTTTTTGAGCAGTGGAACAATTCCAGGCAACTGCTTCCTGAGGAGCTGGCCTACTGACCTACTGATACATCTCTTATCAATAAAAACAAAACACAAACCAAATCAGAACCAAACAAACAACCCCCCAGAATAGAATAGAATAGAATAGAATAGAATAGAATAGAATAGAATAGAATAGAATAGAATAGAATAGAATAGATTCAAATCTGAGGTACTTCATTTCAGCAAGATGAGATTTACAACTATTGAAATACTAACCTTGAAAAGAATGACTTATCGAATGATAATGAAAACCCTGACATCATTCAAAATCATTATTGTGGAAGAAAAATATTTTTGATATGTTTTAATATCAAGTAACAGCAAAGGCCTGATTCCCATACCTTGAGGGCAGTAGAATATTAGCAGAAGTTAGATGAAACAAAATTAAGTCAAATGCTGATACTAGGTGACAAGCAAGCCTCTGATGATGTGGTGGTGATGTGATTTAGGGAAGCACCCAAATGTTTTCATGATTATTCATAAACCTCTCTTACCTAGATGCTGGATTTTCTTGGGAAATTTTGCTGCAGTTAGATCACTGTAAAAATTAGGTTTCCCGGTTTCAGTATTCTGCCACTTGTAGATGATGGAAACATGAAGCAGAGCAGAAAGAGAAGAAACAAAACCATTTAAGTGACTTTAAATTTATAAAAATAGTTTACCTTTTTAAACTGAATATATTTTTATTGCATTCAAGTCAATCCGTACAGTACCATGAGAATAGGAAGTTTTTTATCATTTGCCTGTATGGTGTTCTAATATTAACCACTCATTCAGTTCTCATATTTTTTTGGGGAAAAAAAAGCAACTTTTGAAGATTACTAATAACACTACATCAAATGTTTCCAGGAATGAACAACCTAGAGTGAAGGGACCAGAAGATTCCCTCATTCTTCTTCAGTGTCTGTCTCAGCTGGGACCAGGGCCTTGCAGTAGAGAGGAAAGAGACAGGACCAGCATGGGTGGGGAACAGCATCTCTTCTCTGCTATTTCAAGTAGTGAATGAGCACACAGGAGGAAAGAATTATGACACACATTAGACAGGGATAACTGGGAAGCCAGGAGAAGACTAGGGTTGGATCTGATGATCTTAAAAGTCTCTTCCAACCTATGGTTCTATGACCAAGACAGGGCCAGAAATTAAAAAGGCAGAGAAGTTGATGACAGCTGGCCTGAATTCCTAGAAGTTTTTTGCATTGCCAGAACAGAAGTAAATTTGCATTGTCCACGAATTGCTGTTGGTGAAGACCTGTCCAAGCATGGAATGCTTCTTACACTGTAGTAGCCATGGCACAACAGAAGCTTACTGAGAGGTTGGTTCAGAGGTAGACAAAACCTCAGTTGCTGAGACCATAAATTTTATCCTATTGAAAGAGTTCAACCCCTTGAAAAACATGCACACACAAGATAACACATATTCTTCTAAACTGTTAATACTGGTGTGAACTGTGCTATCCAAAAAAACCAGTTCTCATGTATTACATAAATTTTGCAGTGCTTTATTGCTTACTGTTAAGTTGCTCTGCAATGATATACAAGTAGCTTGAGTCCGTAAGTAGAAACGAAAACATCTTCTGGGTATTCCCATGGTTATAATTTCACCTAGAAAAAGCAAAAATTCTCTGATGGCATCAACTGAAAGATTTTATTAAAGCTTTTTAGTCATAGGGACCCCAAGACGAAGATTGTAGCTTTGTAACATACAGCAGGCAAGACTTTATACATTAACAGCCTTAAGTGGGCCATCATGATGACCAAACCTTGTTGAAACACTTGGGGTTCTAGCAAAGTTGTTTTCATTCCCAGAAAATAAGAATGCATACATAAAAGATATATTTTGAGAAACAATACATATGCAATTAAATGTGTTTGTTTTACATGAGGTGAATAAGCATACTTACATATGCAGTTCTTGGAATTCAGAGAAAGTCTGAATCATTCTTACTCACAGTCAGTTCTCTATTGTTCTCTTTGTTTATTCCTTTCCTTTTTTTAGTTATGCTACAACATGTTATCTAATAGGTCCCCAAGACAGGTTATTAAATGGAGAAAAATTAAAAAGGAAAACAATTTTTAAATGCTTATATAATAAAATCACTTCAGAAATTTGCTATCACACATTATTCAACATTTTCCTGACTCAGTGTCTACTTAAAATGGAAAGTTAATT
Organism: Sylvia atricapilla; assembly: GCF_009819655.1. Lineage (NCBI taxonomy): Eukaryota > Metazoa > Chordata > Aves > Passeriformes > Sylviidae > Sylvia > Sylvia atricapilla. Next base: position 34,860,090 of record NC_089174.1, read on the forward strand.
GTGTTTTCCAGAATGGAAACTGTATTTTGTTTCCAAACTTTCCTCATTTCAACAACATAGGCAGTTCAGGAAAACACATTAATTTGCATAAACTTATAGCCAAGATGGATAGGGCCGATATTGGCCACAAAATGCTAACTTATTTGCCAGTCTTTTGAAAAACAATGATGAGTGGCTTTAATCAGTGCTTTCAGTATGCAATTTATTGGAAATTCAGATTATCTTTTGGCATCTTAATTTATCCCATGTCAAAGGCAACTGACTACTAGCCCAGTTTCTTACATTTCTAGACTGACTTAACAAAAGCAGCTTTCACAGTTTTCTTTGGTGTTTCATATCACAGATATGCCAGGTTGGAAAAGTAGATTTATATTGATTTGCCATTGAAAATATCTTTAAGATGACTTATGGTAAAGGATTTCACATAATGACTGCATTTGCTAAGCTGAAAGCTGCTTTCTTGATTTTATAACTTTGAAATGTTCACAAGGTCTGGGGATGAACTCTGTGTCTTCAGCCCCTCTTCTCTTGACATCCAATTCTTTGCATAAAAAATATTCTAAAACTTATTTCCTTCATTGTTCCTGTCCTTCTGTAAAGGATCAGTGTGCTACAGAAACCAAATTTTAGAGGAAATTCAATGACTCATTCAGAGATTTATTGTCTGTAATTTGTTACTTTTACATAAAGATTATTTTGTTTTTTAATAACCCCAAGTTAAGTCCAATGTCAAATCGTGTGAAGTGCAGAGCACTAAGTGATACTGCCAGCTGTGCTTATAGCTGTTGTCTTCAGCAGGCATTTGTGGCCCTTGGAAATTTCCATCAAACTTGCAATATTTTTCAGTCAGCAAATAAATATGATCCTAAGTCCATAGTTTAGGACAAAAACAGGACAATAAAATGACCATCCCACAGCTCTCCTGGAAGGATCTAAAAGGAGTTGTGGTTTTTATCAGCCTGAACAAGTCATTACTTTATTCTAAAGAAACAAATGCTTATTTTAAATGGAAAAAAATAGCTAAGCTCATTATCAATTAATGAAGGGAAGAAATGCTGGGAAAAGGCAACATGTGATTGTTGGACAAGTGACAAATACTGGAGATTAATGGAGAAATTAACACCTGAAAAATACCTGGTTTTTGTGTGAGTGACGAGCTCTGTATTTGAGCATTCTTCTATATGAGCCTACAAAAAAGTAGAAAAGCTTCCTTTTCTGTGTTACCTTGCACCTGCCCTCATGTTCTGTCACTTAATGCAGAAAATCATCCCTTACGTAGTCAGAGGAAAGAATAGCAAAAGAGTAAAAACAGTTGTGTAAAAGTGGTTGTATAAAAGCAGTTTAAATGCAGTATAAAATGCCTCCTTCCAAATCTGTAGGAAATGAAAACAGCTGTTCATTGTTGAGCATGAAATATTATTGTTCTGGAAAAGCAGAGCCATTTAACTAATTACAAATTTGCATTGATCTAGTGAAAACCAAATGAAGTTAAACTAATACAAGACAGATGTAAACCAATTTAAATGTGTGCACATAGTAGTTTTCACCAGTGTAATTGATTTAAAACCAATTTTGAGCATAAACCCCCCCATATTTCCTTTTTTTCCTTCTCACTTTCACACTGAAAATTGGTAATCATTTCAACCTGGATTTTGATAACTCTACATTAAAAACACTACTACATTTTTATGTAAACACAAGTCTCCTAATAATTGATATACTGTATATCCCTTCAAAAAAAAAGATCTCAGATTGACATATTTCTTTGTAAACAGACCTCACATGCAATGAATTGACTTCAAACCTGGTCCAAAGCCACCTTGGCTGGCAGAATCAAAATCATGGCATCATGATTGTAGGAGGATAGAACTTTTTAATGAGTCCACATTTGCACATTGAAATGCAAGTAGGTAGCTCCAGAATAATGCTCAGGAAAATGGAGCCTGGCCATCAGCACAATGGGTTTCTCTAGTACGGACAGGAGATCACATTTCCTGTGCCTCTTCTCCTTCAATGTCACCTCATGTTCCATCTGCAAAAATTCCTTCTGTCTAATGGGCCTTTGTAGTAACTTAACTGTCATGCTTGTTTCGTGGTACTTAGAAGAGAAAGAAGAGAAAAATCCTTCTTAGGACACAAAGACATGAATAGTGTTATTTAAATTTCACGTTGATACAGTGACATGAGCATAAAGTGATGATATGTTTCTTGATTAAAATTCTGCAGTGACATTGGCATGAAATGCATGTTTAATATCAGAGCTCTGCCTAAGTACATATGACTGTACTGTCCCTCTAGATCTTTTATTGTCCACAGTTTTTAATACCCAAGCTGTTTTTTTCAGTTTGGAAACTGTCAAGGATATGAGTTGAACAAGCATCTCCCAGTATTCCACTTAGCAGTGTTACAGATTTGGTATCTGTAGGTAGAGCAGCATTGGGAAACAATTCCCTTGCTGCAGCTAATAGCATTTCTGGCTAGGTGGACATTTTCCTCTGTTTTCCATCAATATTTATGGCAACTCAAAATGTCATGAAGTCTTCAGGCATTTCTAGAGAAAAGATCTGTTGGTCTTAAACTCTCTCAGTATCTTCATTTTTGTTTGTCACCTCACTGACTTTCAGCTGGTGAGTTTTGACAAGGTAACAGCCATGATGGTTTGTACTTGTGGTCCTTAAAATCAGAAGCTTGGTGAACTTGTAGGTGGAAAGGGGGAATTCACAGATATCCTAAAACAGATTGTGAAAATTGCTTCAACTGCTGAAAATTGAGAAGTGTGGATGCTAACATCAAAATGATGGGGTGGAGAGGACTACATCATTGCTGCATAACACAGAAATTAAGGAAGGGCCATTTCTGAGATGTAAACCTGTACACACAGAGGTAAATGCTTCCGCACATGCATATGAAAGAAAAGGAATACAAGCATATATAAAAAAATGGAACAATGCTGCTGACTTAAACTATAGCCATGTATACAAATACATGTAGAAGAAATAAAGAATCTGCAGGAACTAATACTTGTCTTCTGGAAATAAATAATTGATTTGTTATATTAAATAATATGAAACCTTAATGCCTGCTTAAAGATAGTTTAAACTATCTAGAAGTTCAGTGTATCTCTTTAAAACCAAGATAGATCTCTAACATGCTAAAACCACTGAAATTTATATTTATTCTCCCTAGTTTGTATAAAACCAATAATTTTTATTTGTCATAATACAATAGACATAGTTTTTACATTTGATTTTAACTTACGAAAAATTTAACAATTATTAACACTAAAATTAGTGTAACATAATTCATAAAAATCACAGAGTAAGCTGAGGCGGAAGGGATTCACTAGTATCAAGTTCAACACCTGGCCCTGAACAGGATCATCCCCAAGAGTTGATGCAAGAAATTCATTCATCCAATTAAAAATATAGCACTTGGTGCACTTACTTGCTAACAAAACAAACAAACAAACAAACAAACAAACAAACAAAACCCAAAAAACCCCCACTACTTAATTAAAAAGTTACTAGCTGTGATTTTACAAGTAATTATCTGCAGAGTGTGGGCGTTTTCATGATGAAATATTTCACATCTGGTAAGTCAGGATGCACTATTTTCTTTCCATAAAAGTGGTGTGCAGACCAAATTCAGTTCCATACTCACAGACCTGGGAACCAACTTGTAAATCTAAATCATCAGTTCCCATGGTTCTGTTTTCTTGGCTCATTTCCTTTCCAAATATCCACAGGAATCCTCACCTAAGATGAACTCCTGACAGTGTATCATGCTTTCATATTTTGTTTCAGGGCTCTCTGGAGTTTCTGGGATGCTTGAATTCCGGGATCCTGGCACCTATGACAAAACTGTTGACAGTCGTGAACCTTTGTCACAGACTGCCTTCTTCCAAAGTACATACCACTTACAAAGAGGATTAAAAAATCTGAAGATAAAATTCCCTGTGGTGGTTTTGCTGGTTCTCTGATCAGCAGAAATTTCTCCTGGATGAAAATATCTTGATTTTAGGTATTAAACAAAAGGTCATAGGTTTCCTAGAACCTGGAAACTCTCTTTCTATAGTGCAAGGAGTAATAAAAAGTTTGAATAGACTTGGAAGCATATTTTACAGCCTAAGAATGGGTGTTAGAAACAGCCCGTGAATTTCACTTTGGTCTTCTTCCCAGTTGATGGTGATGAAAATGCTCTTTATGTTTCTAGTAGAATGTATTAAAATGGAGTCGGAATTTCTTAGCAATAAAATCAACCTGCAATGCAATTATATAGGAGATAGTCAAATCCCTTTTCTCCATTCAAAAAAGTCATGGCACTTCCTATCCTATTCCTATTTCTTCCTGTGGATATGAAGAATTTCATGAGTGTATAGAGAGAGGTCATTTGCCTGTCTCTGTATTGAATTTGCCTGCTGCACTGAAAACTCATTGATTCAAAAGCTGCCTGCAACTTTGTAGACTGTTTAAAATAATAGGAGCTGACTCCTCAGCTGGAGCATGTTGACAATAGTTGATAATGATGATTTCAAGCTGTGATAAAAATTATTACTCACAACAGTTTCTATGCTTGAAAAACAATAGTGAAATCAAGAAGTGGTTTTCAAAATTTGGACTACTTGCTTGTTTACTCCAGCAGTGCTTAGTCATTTTAAAATACTGCTTCTGTTTCCCTTAACTTTGGATAAGTCTGTCAATTTTAGAGAAAAATCTCATTGCAATCAGTGTGTGTTTCTTTTTTACTTATGTATGTCTACTTTCTTCTTATTGTCATTTTTCAGAGTGTTTTGAGCATAGCTCTAGAGAGCTCACAGCCAAAGATATAACACTTGAAGGGAGCAAGGAAGATGCAATTAGAATATATTCAAAATTTCTGTGTATCATCTTTTGTTTGAGGCATGTAAAAAGTTCAATCTATTTTTAGAGGTGGTAAAAATTCCAGAAGTGTGTTCTAGACTTATACTATCATCTCAACTGGAAACAGAACTGGTATTGTCCTTTAATGTTTGTTTCCCATATAAACTGGCAAGAAACTGTATGATGGTGACTCACAACTATTGTGCTGTATCATTTCCTTCCAGTCCATATTCAAGTAAACTTTCAAATGTGCTTCAGGAGGTGCACAACTGTGTTCACATATGTTTGAATGTAAATGCATTTACAACATGTTTAGAATTGCATAGTCCTGCACACACACACACACACACACACACACACACATTTTTAATAGTCAAATTAACTTGCATTAAACTATTTTATTCCCACGAAATAAACCTAAATTAGTAACTAATTTAAAAATCTCTCATTGCCTGTTTCTCTGATGTGATGGCAACATTCCACCATAACATTTATTCATATTATTCAAAGTGTGTACTAGGATTCAAGGAGGGCAACTAGATTAAAATTGCAGTCTAAGGGCTGAGTATAGAGATAATGCAACATTCTATAGGAACTTTCTTCCATCATTCTTTGTGCAGCATTCACTGCAAAAGCAACACCCTTTTACACCAGGTAATAAGGATGTAACATGACATGCTTCCAAGACACGCTTTTATATCACCTGTGTCTTTTCATGTTATAACTGTTATGTACGTTGGAAAAATAAACAGTTATGTTCAAGTTCAGAACAAAGCAAAGCAAAGCAAACAAAATACCTTCCCCATCTGTCAGATTGTGTGTGTGACATCATCAGCTGTTCTGTGCTTGCTTGTAACTATCCAGACCAATCTGCTTCACAGTCTAAGCTTTCTGCTCTAGCTCTCTTTATAGGGTCAGCAAACTGCAAAATTACCACCTGCTGTCACAGTTAGCTGAGCCAGGTCTTGTTATCATTGTTTTCAACTAATCCATTCATATCATTATTTTACATATTCGGCAGATGCTTTGCCACTGAGGCTTGGACCACAGTAACTTGAAGGGCGAAATGTTAATGGGCCCCTATAATTGGCAGAATAGCAGTGCAATACATGGGAAAAAACACCCAGACAGCTCACTGACACTAGTTTAGGACCTCTAGACTTAGGGTGTAGCCTGTTAAGAGCTTTTATGTAAACAAAGCTTCAATAAAAAAGAATACCTTCTACATCAATATTCATAACCCACAAATTTTTACTTCTCTTCCCCCTCTTTTATCCTCCAGAGCAGCACAGCTCTTCAGACACCAAGAGGCAAGAAACTGGTATTTATGGTCATTGTGTTTTGCAGAGCAAAGCTATAGGATATGTGCAAGAAATCATACAATCAAACCTGATTTATCAAGGATGTTATTGATTTCACAGCTGGAAAAAATAATTTTTATTTTATGCTGGTTCTACTATTTGTGTGGCTTATAATGGAGCATGTGGTCATGAAAACTTACAGCTTGCAATTTGTGTGTGCCATAGCTGAAGTCTCAAAATGGATGCAGAGCATGTCTGTCTGTCCTTCCTGGGCATGGAATTTCAAGTAAAAGGAATGCACTGATGACATTTTTTATTTTCACCTTAGGAAACCAAAAAGCCAGGCAACACTCAGGAAATACATAGTAAATTTTGAGCATTTATCAAAAAAAATCAGGATAAAAGAAAAATTAGGATAAAGAAAAAGTAATGCTCAAGTTACTTTGTTGCCCCCAATGTTGATGGTGTCTTTGTGTTTCCATCTGTTTTGGTTTTAGGCCAAAAATGCTATTCTCCATTGTTTCCCACCCTTTTCCTTGACTTTTGTGAGTTCATTAGAACTTGGTTGTAACCTGAAGGAATTCTCGGAACAGACTCCCCAGGGAAGTGTTTGCAGCACCAAACCAGATACAATTCACTAAGTGTTTGGACAACACTTTCAGGAATGTGGTGTGTTTCTTGGCACTGTTCTGTGCAGCACCAGGACTTGGACTTCAGTGATCCTTGTGTGACCCTTCTGACTCAGGATATTCCATGATTCAGTGATTGCTTTAGGACAGCTCCACTGGCTTACCTTCTTTCACCAGCTTTACACAATCATGGAGAAGAAGATGGTCAGGCTAATGGGGATGGAAATTGGCAGAGTGTCTTCCAACAGGAGGCACCCCTCTCATTGCCAGCTGTGACATTTCAGTGGCATTTCTAACTCTTGTTAGAAAGAGATTCTTCCTTCAGAATCCTTAACATGAACAGGGTAAAGGGAGTAAGGTTTAAAAAATCTCACTTAGAAAAGCTGCAAAATCCTTCATTCCAAGACATTTCAAGAACTGATTCAAGAATGAATCCAAAGAGAGAGAGTCTCCAAGTGCCTGGGGTTTCTTTGGGAGATTCGGAAAAATGCTACTGTTCCTGATTTCAGGCTGGCACTGAGGAGGAAAAGGGGATGAACTTGGCATCTCACTGCCACTGCCTTTGTTTCAGGTACTGAGTATTCTTTTCCCATTATTTTCACTGCCATTGGACTACACACAACCTGGCTTCTATCACTGTGACAGTATATGATGATTAGCTGAATCCACTGGCATTCTGAACACCTCAACACAAGACAACTTTTTAAACTGACCTGTAACTACCACAGCGATTATATCACTTGATTTGTGTTATTGATACTCTAAAGCTCTCTAAAGAGGAAAATCAACAGTGTGTCTTGTTTTCTGCAAACATTTTGGAATATTAGGCCATAATACTTAATGTATGAGAAGAATTCATAGTGCCTCTCTAAAACCTTGCTCTAATATATCACAGATGGTAAAAAGGTATGTTAAAACACTTTCACTATTTGAAAGCCAGATTAGACACTTCATGTTTTATGAAATATATTTTACTTCAAATAAGGGTTTTTTCTGTGTTTGGCAGCTAATTTTAAATAGCAGCTTTTTTTTCAGATGACATTAAAACTCAATTGAAATAAATTAACTTTCCATAAAAGTAATATGTGTCAGTCTAGATTTCCTAAACCAAGCCTTCCAAACAATGATCATCATAATTTTGTAAGGCGTAGATAATATATCTTGGAATAAAGAAACTTTTTCAGGGAATGAAATGTTCAATTTAGATAAACATTAGAGTGTAGTGTTGTGACTTTGCATATGATATGTTCAGAAAAAACTTCTAGGGTTTAAAATAAGCATAAAAATTTGTCCTTTCTTGCACTTCTAATAGCTTCATAATACTTCTTAAAAAGTTTTTAAAAAAACTTAAGAGTATCAGAAAAATCTGAAGATATTTGGTGAGGAAAATTTGCTTTATTGCCTGGGAAACTCCATAGCCCATTTCACAATCCTTGCAGAACCCTTTCTCATCAAGGCAGCACATTTCTGCAGCTCACAAAGGACTTGATATATTGAGGGGGGGTGGTATTCTGGAAGTATCTGGAATAGAGAGAATGAAAGGAAGGAATGGTAGAGAAATACGGACATGTTCCACTGTGATACACTCAAATAAGTAAAAGATCATATTTCAGGTTTTGCCTTGTGCTTATGCCATCTCTGTTTCTCTTGGTTGTCAAAAGAGCGGATTGAATGCAGCAGTTCCTGAATTTATTAATTCAAGGAGCAATTAATTTAAACTTAAATGTTACTAATTGCAGCAAGCCTTGAAACCCATCATTCTTGGGGTTTGGGGCTTTTTTTTTTAGTGAAACAAAGCCAATGTTTCTGCTCTACCATCTCTTCATCCTCAGACTTCCTTCCTTCCAATCCCAGCATATGTCATTGAGATCTCAGCAACATTTTGGCATCTTCCAGTGTGTATCCACATCTCTCTTGTCAGCCTAGCTATGTTTTCTTCCTTCATCTTAATCAGGCCAATGGGCAAGTAAAATATTTTTATAGCATAGGCTAGACTGCTAGGCATCTTCTGCTTTTTTTCATACATGCCATAAACTGTGGGAAATACTGAGATCCTTTATGTTTCCTGCCATACCTGTTCAGCTGGACAGTATTGGCTCCAAAAGGAGGCTGAAGGGGAACTTTATTGCTCTCTACAATGACCTCAAAGGAGATTGTACCCAGGTGGAGGTCGACCTCTTCTTCCATGTAACAAGTGATAGTGACAGTGTATAGCGTTACAATTAAAATGATTTCTGCAGTAGCAAAACTGGGAATAGAACCTTAGCTTCACTGACACCAGGATGTTGCTTTCATGCTACTGTTTTAACCAAATCAAGTATAACTTTGTCTGAGTAATCAGGGGGAAGGGAGGATTAGGACGATTTGTACTTAGGCCTATGTATGTTAGAAATAAAGCTATTCTCTACTAGGTTGGGTGAAACTAATCATCATTTGATAGATGATATAATTGTAACGATTTTTGGTAGCTGAATGTAATTATTACCTTAAACTAGAATCGTGAGAAACACAAGGCAAGATATTTATACAAATTCCTGCTTCGGTGTATACAATAGAACAATGGGGAGCTTAATGATTAACATGGAGTTGTATAATGAAAGGGTGTAAGACTGTATACCTTTTGAGCCCTCATTGGAGTTGGATTTGGGTTTGTACCCCAACTCCCAGAGCTCTTCAATAAAGCACCGCGTATGATCATTCCGTGATTACGTGTTTCCTATGCTAACAATAGAAAAAGAGGAAATGGCCTCATGTTGCTCGACGGAAAGTTTAGATTGGATATTAGGAAAAACTTCTTCACTGAAAGGATGGTCAAGCATTGGAACAGGCTGCTTAATGTATAGGTGGAATCACAGTTCCTGAAAGTATTCAAAAAGCTTGGGGACATGGTCTTGTGCTGGACATGTCAGTGTTATGTTGATGGTTTGACTCAGTGACCTTAGAATACTTTCTCAACTGTAGTTATTCTGTGATTCTTTGTTATTAGCAGTGTTTAGGTGTATGCCACCAGCCAGAGTATTCACAAGAAAACACTAAAACAGACTAGGGAAGGAGTAAAGTAGATTACTTGAGAAGAAAATGCTGCTGGCAAAATGGCCACCCTTAGTTACACTGTTGTTCAAGAAGGTAGTGGCCACCAGCAAATTGGACTCCTTGTGCCACAAAGGACACAGAATAGAGCCTTTGCCATCCTACTTTAGATGCTGAAAATTGCACCACTGGTTTTGTCACATAAAAACTTCTAATGCTATCAACAGAAAAATAGGCACAGGGTGAAACCTCAACAACAGCTCTGGTTTCATGTCATGCTGGAGATTATAAAAAGCCAAAAATTATAATGCTTGAAAGAAGGGTCCCTGTTGCTGTAGCTCTGTTTATAGCATGTTGCAAACATGCTTGTTCTGCTTGACACTAGGAATTAACATCACCACACTCCATTTTTCACATCCATTAAATGTACAAAATAGCACAGTACCACCCAAAGAGGTGTGTTTCAAGGCTCAAGCCCTGGGTTGCATAGTTCTAATGACATTAAGCACTCCAGCTCCCCACCATGTCCCTCGGCTGAGCTCAGCTGCAGAGGGACAGGATAAAACCTCCTTTGTGACCTCTGACTGTGTGAGAAAAGGAAAGAAAGCTGCCATCCATTTTGTACCCAAGGGGAGTATGTTTGCTGTTTTAGGCTTGGAAATTTTCCTCTGGATTGAAGAGGATAGTAACGGAGTCTCTTTGGTCACCATCTATTTCAGTGCCACCAGCACAGAGCTGTTAGTATTGTGATGGGTGTTTTTACAGAGACCAGGCCGCAGCCTGGTGTCATGCGGAGAGCCTGCCCAAACTTCCCATTTCTTGCCCGGCACTTTCTGCGCTGGGCACACCATTAATGCCTGGACCCTAGTATCCAAATGAGCAGAGGGTTATCACAGGGATGGCACTTCTCCTGCTTTTGATTTGACCATGAAAAGGTTTCCTTTTGCCACATAAAGAAGCTGAAACTTGCAGACTGCTGAGAGGCTGAGCTGCAGGTGGCTCCTGTGTGCCCAAACAGGCCTTTTCATCCCAATACCTTTGTGCAGGCTTCTTTTTGTGTCTGTGTTGAATATGAGATTCCAAGTGTTTGTTTCCTTCCCTGAGGAATGCATGGTGGATTTCCTTTCTTTCCTTCCAATTACCATTCTTCTCCAGAACAGGACAAATAGCCTGATGAGTTTTGTTTTACGGCAGCTGTGTGCGTAAGGGACCAACAAGCAGCGCAGAGATGCCTTCCATGTAATAATCCTTGGAAAGAGTAGGGTTAGTTAGACTAGCAAAGTCCCTCTTCCAAAAGGCCTGTCAAGCTGCTGTGAATCCTCAGAGATGGAACCGTGCGTTTGCTGATTTAGTTCCTACTAACTAGGTCAGTCAATGAAATAGCTGATGTAGAAGCAAGATCTGCTAGATGTCGGAAAAGCCGACATGTGTCTGCCTTGGGATTTGGGGTTTTTTTGGTACAGGAAAGTCATCTCTGCCTCTCTACCAGGGCAGAAACTGCTGCGGCACAGTGGAGCTTAAACAATGGGATCTGGGAGGGCAGTTACAGTTGGGACAGAAGCAGGTGGAGCCTGGTGTTTCCATTTTCTCCAGCCTCAACTGCTGATAGCCACAGGAGGGAGACCAAAGCTGCGGCAGCCCAACCTATTCTCTCCTTGGATGCATGACTTCCTGAGCTGCTGCCTGCAGACAGACAAGGCGCGGCGCTGGTCTGCCAAGGAGCTGCTGCAGGTAGAATGCCAAGGGGCTGCAGGTGAAACAGTGTGCCAGGGATGGGCTCCTCCTCCACTGAAGTCCAAGGCATCAGATGGGCTCCCCTCCTCCTTCCTCACTTTCCACACTTGGTGCTGTTTAAACAAAAATGGTGAGGAGTCCTAGAGTTGCCTGCGCTGGCAGGGACCTGTAAAGTTCCTCTGGTCCAAGTGGCCTGCAATAAGCAGGGGCATCTTTAAAGAGATCAGCTTCCTCAGAGCCCTGTCCCATCTCACCTGGAATGGTTCCATCAACTGACCAGCTCTCGCGGCAACCTGTGCCAGTGTTGCACCATGCTCCGAGTAAACAGATGCTTCGTTAGACCTACTCTGGCTCGATCCCCTTTTTGGTTAAAAGTATTAGCCCACATCCTATTGGAACTGGACGTGCTAAAAAAGGTGTCCTGCTTTCCCTCAGCAGCCACTTGGAAGTTTTGGGAAGCGGCAGTAATGTCTCCCTGGGGCCTATTCTTCTTTGTCCAGGCTGCATAACTCCAGGTCTCTCAGTCTGTCCTCAGGGGAGAGGTGCTCTGTCCTCTGACTGTTTCTCTCGCCCTGTTTTGTAATTTGGTGGGGTGTTCACTTCTATCTGACGGCAAATATTTGGAGTAGAGCAATGTGGAGTACAGAGGCATGAAATGGTGATGGAGGAAGAACCCAAGGAAACCGGTCCCTGCCAAGCAGTCAGAGATTTGGCCATGGGAAGGAGGGGCTGTGGGCGGTCCACTGGGAGCCTCTGAGGGGCTCTGGTTTGTGCCCCCCACTCCACTCTTGGAGGTTTCTGCCATGCAAACAGAGACAGCTGAGGGTGACTTGTCCCAGCCCCATCTGCTGCCTGGCACAGTCAAGCCGATGGCAACTGCCCCGGGGTTACTGCCGGGTTGTGTGGCAGAGAGAGAAATGCAGGACCCAGTGTCACTCGGCTGGCCCTGCTGGGAAGGAAGGTGCCATCCAGTCCAGGAGGGGCAGGGCATGGGAAGATAGGTACTGTTCTGTGTCCCTGTGGAAATCAGCACAGTGCCTGTCTCTCAAAGAGAGGGACCCATGTGAGTCACCGGAGTTTCCGGAAAGGAAGAAACCCCAGGGACTGAAGGCACCATTTCTAGAGCCCTGGCAGGGCAAAAGTCCCATCAAGATGAAGACACCAGAAATAAGCAGATGAGTGGGATTCTGGGGCAGGTTTGCCTGTGATGGCAAGGTCCTCATATGAAGTTGTAGATGCAGATGCTCCCGTTTGTCTTGTTTCTGGGTCTTTCTAGGAACCAGAGGGCCCCTGGTTGAGCCTGTGAAGCACCTCAGCTGGAAAGTCATGGTTCATTGATTTTTTTTTCCTGTGTACAGCATCCGTTTGTAACATCAGCCAATCCAGCGTTCACCCTTGCACCGCTCATCGTTTCAGTGAAGAAGAAGAAGAAAGAAGAGGAGAAATGAACGTGGCAATCATGTCAACTTGTTGTCTCCATAACCAGTTTAGAGTAGGATTATAGAGTAGGATTATAGAATGGGATTATAGAATAGGATTACAAGGAAATAAAGTTTCTGAAACTTGAGCTCATCTGGAAGATTCTCTTCTTTCTCACCCTGTGAATAAGGTCAGCATTTCCTTTGGAGTTGTCAGTTGTCTCTAAAGGTGCAAAGTGACATTTACGGCTTCTTTGGTGTGCCTTGAAAGTGGGGAAGGCTCTTCTTCAATCATCCTCTCCAGACCACAGTGCCTTGGAAAAATGGCCCAATGGCCGTATTTTGTGCACCCGTGGTAGTTCTATTTGAGGCAGAAAGGGCAGGGGCTTTTGCAGGCAAAACCAAAGGAAGAGGGGGGCAGCCCAAAGGTCCCGTGCAGATGCAGGTCTTCAGCTGCGACTCAAGAGCCTTTGGGTTCCTGCCACTTGGATTTGTATCCCAAAGTGCAATCTCTTTGGCTGCAGGAGAGTCTTGCTCAACGGAGAAATCAGAAAGATCCGTGAGGGTGCTCTGAGAGGTCTCCTCTGGTGCAGAGGTGTCAGTGACTGTGAGGTGAGAGCGAGCCCAGCCTTGCCCAGGGCGGAGGCCCATGGCACAGCCCTGGCAGAGCCCGTAGCAGCCTGAGCCTGGGCAGAGGCAGGCTGGAAGGAGGCCCTTGTAGTTGCAAGAGGCAGCAGTCCAGCCCTGGGAGCCTCTTCCTGGACCGGGCGAATGCTCTGCTTTAGAGCCCAAGTGGGCAGCTGGCTGCTCCCGAGGGGAAGCGAGGCCGAGCTGGGCACAGCACAGATGGGTGGCACTGGCCGCCTGCAGTCTGCACGGGAGGAGAGAAAGGCGAACGGCAGCCGAGGCTGCAGCCTGGCTGAGGATTCCTACCCTTCTGCCGGCTGCCCTGTAGCTCTTGGGAAAGGTTAGCAGCGTCTGCAGCACTCTGGGCACAGGGAGCGGAAGCCGGGCTGCTCCGCAGGTTGGAGCACGGGGCAGCGTCCTTCAGGCACGGCAGTTCTGCCAGGGGAGCCGAGGCCAGGCGGGAGGTGGTGACAGCTTGTCAGGTCAGATCTGCAGGAGTCTGTGCTTCACACAGCTCTGAGAGGAAGCGCCTGCAGTCCTGGGAGTTCTGCACTGAGCCAGAGGAAAGGGGCAAAAGTGCAGAGTGTTTTACAGAAGTATTCAGGGGCATCCAGGCCAGCCTGCTTTGTGCTCTCTGCACACAGCAAACACGTGCAGTGCAGCTCTGATCTGCTGGGAGAGAGGTGTCAGAGAGGTGCCAACTCTAAGATAAAACTAACTGGGGACAAAGTCATGAAAGCAAAAGAAAACTTTCTTAGAAAGGATTCACCTGACCTGGGTGTGTATCTCTTGCTCCCCCAAGAGCCGAACACACAGACGCACTCCAATGGACTGCAGCTTTGTATTGCCTTTCCCAGCCCAGGGCAAACCGTGTGCCTTTACCCTTTTGCTGCTTTCTGGGGAATTTCTATTCTCTCCCGACCGCCTACCTTTCTGTCCCCTCCTCTCTTATCCTACCTCCGTTTTGGTCTGGTCTTCAACCTGGCCCATCTCAGGCTCACAGCAACACCCAAGAAATTAACTAGAACAAATCCAAGCCATAAATAGCAACACCTAGAACCAACAACTTTCCTTCATTATTTTCTAATCATCTTCTGGCTGCAGCAAAATATTACCTCCTATCTCACAGAGGGAATTGGGGATGAGCCTGTGGCTTGTGCTTGAGCAGTGAACTGGTTTGGGTGGGAGCAGAAGGGTTTCAGTAGGTATTTTGTGTTTTCCTGATTAGTTTCTGAAGGAAAGACACAATGTGGCTTCAGTCAGCAAACCCAAATTCAAGGTGCACTGACAAAATGCTTGGGAGCAATTCCCAGAGAAAGAAGGTGCTGAGAAAATATTGAACTGAAAGAAATCCTGAATTCCCTTAGCATTAGCAGACAGTGTTGAGCCCTCTATTTCCTCCAGCGCAGTGATTATTGTGTACAGGTGGCTATGTTAGCCTTGAGAATAGAGTAGTCCTCCTAAGAAGGTAGCTGGAACGCATTCAACGGGAAGCAAATGGTTGTAGGAGGCTCTCGACCACCAGAGGAGAATTGGAGGAATGGGATGTTCCCCAAAGGACCACCAGAGATCCTCAAGGGACCCCTACTCTCCCTATTAATAACTTCTGAGAAGTGATTTAAATTTATCCAATAATTTGAGGGAATGTTTAGCCTGTGAGTTTCTGCAAAGTAATGAGTAGGTCTTATGTCCGCGGTTACAAATCAGTAGGTGAGATTTCTGAGTGATCACGTTAGAGAAGTGATTTCCCACGCCCCCAGCACTGAAATAAAGTAATGCCTCCATTCTCACTCTGAGCTGACACCAGGGACCGGGCCTTCTTGGGAACATTAATTTTAGTCACTTCTATTGAAAGGTGAACATGAAACTTCTTCCAGCTGTTTCCCTCTGGTTAACCTTTTTGGGGGCCAAAGCTCAGTGCTGCAGGTGGCCCGGCTGTGTGCAGAGCAATGCAGCCTCCACACACCCCTTGGTTTCCCCACAAGTCATCATGAATTGTTCCCAGGTGTGCCCAGCTCTGGTGCCGTGGGTGCCGTGCCCTGCCCAGCCGGGGCTCTCTGGCACACAGCAGCAGCAGCAACGCCAGCATCTTCCAACGCACTCCTGCCTTGGCCTTGCCTGGGTCACAGAAGCCTCTGGGAATCAGCACCACCTGTTGTGTCCCCAGCTTGGAGCAGCTGCTGCTGGTGGCGGGCAGACCCTGCCACTTCTATTGCTTCCAAATAGGTATCGAGGCTGAGGTAGAGACATACATACAGAGAAACCATGAGCCTGTCCAATATATGGGCAGATGTATGGGGGGATGTGTTAGGAATCATTTCAATGGGTATGCCAACACTGCCTGCTCTCCTTTTCTCTCTTCACATTTCCTGTTCTTTTCCTCTCACATTTTCCCTCCTTCCCACTCCCAATTTTCAGTTTTCCTGTCATGTTTCCCTCCCAACTTTCTCATTTTTCCCCAGCCTTTTCAGCTCACTGTCCTCATACTTGACCTCTCACATTTCCCCACCTTCTCACTGTTTCCCACTTTCTTCCTTCCCTCATACTCACAATTTTTCCTTCACATATCCTGCCCTTTTCTCCCCTCATGTTTCTCTCCTTTTCTCAGTCCTTTGTCTCAACATCTTCTCCTCCTGTTTCTCACTTTTTCCCTCCTGTTTCTCACCTTTTTCCTCTCACATTTCTCACACTTTCCCCCTCACATTTATCATTCTTTTCCCCATCCTGTTCCTTGTACTTCTCCTCTCGCATTTTGTGCCCTTTTTTTCACTCCTGTTTTCTGACACTTTTCCCATCAAACTTCCCACCCTTTTTCCCCTCAGGGTTTCTATCTTTTTCTGCCCTCTGGTTTCTCACTCTTTCCCCCGCAGGATTCTCACAATGTTCCCCTCACATTTTCGGCTTGTTTCTCTCTCTTTGCCATGAAAGTTTCTCATTCTCTTCCCCTGACACTTCCCTCCATTTTTTCCCCCTTTATTTCTCACCCTTTCCCCCTCATGTTTTTAGAATTTTCCCATTGTATTTCCTGCTTTTTTTCCTCCTCTCATCTTCCTCTCCTATTTTCACTCACATTTTTCACCATTTCCCCCCCAGTTTCTCACCATTTCTCACTCAGGTTTCCGACTCTTTTTCTTCCCTCAGAGATCCCTCCTTTTTTTCGCTCACGTTCCTCACACTTGTCCCCCCACTTCGCTGCCTTTTCCCCCTCTCACATTCTTAAGCCACTGGTTCCTGTCAGTGACTGTTCCTCTTCAGAATTTGAGGGCCTTCTCTTCTTTTCTCCTGCAATCCCCTACTCAAAGTAATAGTGGGTGCCAGAGCAGCGGTCCTAGAAGTCCCTGCCTGTGAGTCTGCTGAACAGAATGTCTGTGTGCTCAGCTTGAAGAATCTCCTTCAGAACAACCTCAACTGCACTGGACTTCCTGCTGCAGTTTTGGTTCGTATTTCAATTCTGTAGAGCCTTCAGAGTGTTCTAAATAAATAGGTACCCCGAGGGATGCACGTCGCAGGTGAGCAGCCACTGCACCATCCGCCTCAAGCAGATGCCATCTCCGTTTTCATTACCTCACAGTCACTAGGCCTCCTGCCTGGACCCAACCAGTGGTGATGCTTCTTTATGCTAAACAAAGTCCACCCGCACAGGAAATGCTTTTGGCCCTCTTTGGAAAGAAAAACTATGAGGGTTTTTTTAAAAAACATTTGGCCCCTGGAGTTTCTTCCTATTTTCACCTATTTGAATTGCCTCAACATCAAACGGTTGTGTGCACAGACCAAAGGTGCCACACCGTGTCCGTTTCCCGGGCGTCCGTTAATGTCCGTTTAAACAGGCGGCTGAGGGAGGGGGCTCGGCCTGCCCCGCGTGGCTCCGGGGCCGGAGCTGTGCTGGCAGGGGCCGCAGAGGCGCTGGGAGGCACGGCCTCCTCCCCAGCTGCCATCTTGTGTGTGGCTGCCTCTGCTCTCTGGCCTCCATCTTGGGTGTGGCTGCTCCAGACCTGGCCATGTTGTTCTCGCTGCCTCAGCCCTGGCCGCCATCTTGTGCACGGGCCTAGTCCAACCCTGAAGAGAACGTGTCGCTGCTCTGTCGGCAGTCAGGGTCAGCAGCAGAGACCCACCACCAGCTTAAGGAATAAGCGGCATTTACTGTAGTGCCAAAGTAGCAAAGAAAGAAGTACCAAAGGATAAGCTAAGCAATGCACCTGATATTACTACAGAAGACTGCCTGTAGGGATTAAGAAAGGTACATCACCAGTTACCCTAATGCTCGACCATCACCCTGACACACTCGTCAGCTGGGGAGCCCCGTAACACCAAAGGACGGAGAGGCACTCCCAGTAACCGGGGATTCCTATGCCACTCGCCCACCCGCAGGCGAGGCCGCAAACTTTGCTGTGAGAGGCCCCAGACTTTATCTTGTTGAATAAACAAGCTACCATAACTTCTAGTGCAGGGACATCTGGTTTCATCCTCCTCTTGGCCAGGGCTCAGGGAGGAACCAAGGCAGTTTGCTTTGACCGTGTATCTTCACGCAAGACCAGATAGAGAGATCTGATTCTGTGGCCTTGTCTGGCTTCTAAGGTGGAAAGGTAAACACCTGTTTCACTAACGAGTGGATTCATATATCATCCTGGTAAGGTCATGCCTATTTGTTTAGGAGCATGTTACAATAGAATTACAATGTTTGGTTGGAAGGTTTGTCTGGAGGTTAGCTTTGGTGTAGGCCTGTTGTGCAGTCCTAAGTACTTCACTACAATTGTCCTTTTACAGGCAGTGCTCCTTTCCCCTCAGGCTGCAATGGAGTCTTCAGCTAGTCCCACAGAGATTGCTAATGCTCTGGTTGTGCTGAAGTCCCTGTGAGTGAAAGTCATCAGTCACTTGGGTGAGCAGATTCTCAGTCACGGAGGTCCAAAACTTTGCTCTGGCATCCACCAAGTAACAACAGGAAAGCAGTTCTGCAGCTCTGACACGGAAATTGTCCTGCTGGGTGAGCTTTGCTGTGAGTCTGAAACACAGCAGCTCTCGTGGCCATATGGTGCTGCTGGCAGAGCTAGCTGCTGCCTGCTCAAGCTCAGTAGGCACCTGAGGTGCCTCACTGCGCTGCAAAAACCATTTCAATGCTCATGGCACCCCCGGATCCCTTGTCTCAGTGGGAGTCCCACCGGCAGTCCTCGGAGCAGTGGCTCCTCGGGATCACTGCTGCCTGTGCTCTCCAACCCTGGCCCTGGCCCTGGCCCTGGCGGTGCTGGCCCGCTGCCATGCATGCACAGGTAATGGAACTGCTGCCTGAATTTTTCCGAGCTGCACTGCCGCTGCCGGCCCCTGCATGCTGCTGCTGCTATTGCTGCTGCTGCTGCTGCTGCGCTGCTGCTGCTGCTGAAGACATCTTGATGAATAGATTGGTGGGATTGTGAGCCATATTAGCCTGCGATAGCAAGGTCCTGACATGAGGCAGAGGTGTATAGTGTTCCGCCAGTCCCATTTCGGCATATTTCTGGAAACCAGGGAATCTCACTTCATCCTGTGAGGCACTGGTTTGCAGAGTAATGGTTCCATGTTGCTGTGGCTGTTGCTGCTGCTGCTGTGTTGTTATTGTTGTTTTCCCTGTGTGCTGCATCCATATTTGGTTGCCATCTGAGCCTTCTGTCCAGATGGCATCTCTCGATCATGGCAGTGAGGCAATGCAGGGAGTTCAGGAGGTGGTGATGGCCATCTCAGGATGACTCTGTCCAGTTCAAGCCCTGAGTGGGACTCAGATATAAAACTCTATCAAACCTCAACTCCTTTGGAAGGTTGCCTTCCTTGTCACCCTGTGAGTAAGCCTCTACATTAACTTTCTGCATTGGTCCATTGTTTTTCAAGATGGAAAGTCCCTTTGATGGTGGGTTTGGTATGCTTAAGAATCGAGGAAAGGGTCTCCTTCTGATGCCAAAATGATTTCTGCTTTATATTTCCTTCATATGTATTCCTAGCTCTGTAGACTATTGTTGTATAGTTGCAGCGTTCCTAGGTAACTTCATAACTTTCCTCCTCTCATAGGCAGAAAAGAGAAAACACGCTGCAAAGGTTCCTGTCCTATCTTTCCTCCTCTGGGAGCCAACTAACTAGAGCCAGTCCAGCTAATACAGCTAGTAGCAAGAGAGAGGGGCTCCAGAGGAGGTGGAAGAAAAGTGGGGATATTTCCTCATTACTTGTGCTTCTAATTGGAAATTCTTGTCAATTATGCTAATTTTCCAAACTTATAAAACCACATTCGCCCTGTGTGGGGAGGGCGTTTTTCCATATCTGCCCCCGGAGGCCTCCAGTCAAAGACCAGATTGGATATTACCTCCTACACTAATGTTGTCTCAAAAGTGTGTTATTTCTCAGCCAGTAGGGCATCACTTCCTCCACACCACAGTGCCTTTGGAATACGCCCCACTGGCCCTTGTTTGCACAGCTGTGGTACATCTACACGAAGCAGAAAGTGCGTTTCCAGCCAAAAGCCCACAAGGATTGGGGCAGCCAGAGCATCCTGTGCAGATACAGGCCTGCAGCTCTGACTCGAGAGGGGTTTTGTTCTTGCCTGGTGTGGTGGGTATGTCTCCTCTGTGACTGCCCCTCTTCCTGGGTGCCCATGGATAGCAGCTGCAGGGTTCTGCAGGGGGGATGGAACAGGTTGCTGATGTCTGCTGGCAAGACAGTGCAGTGCAAAATGCTGGGAAAATGTTTGACTGTCAATTCCTTAAGCTTTACCAGACAGTTCCTAGTCCTGTGTTCCCTCAAAGCAGTGATTGATGTGCACAAGTGGATATTTTAGGCTTGAGAATAAAGAGACAGGCTCTACCGAAAAGATAGCTTCAATGTAGTTAAGAAGAAGAAATTGGTTTACGGAGGTTCTTGACAATCAAAGGAATATTTGAGGAGAATCAAAGGAGATGTTTCCCAAATGAGCACCAGAGACTTTTAAGTGACCTCTCCTCCGAGGTCACGATTAGTTTTGAGGAAGTGATTTAAAGACGTAAAACTATTTGCAGCAGGCAAGTGGGATGACGTCTCTGAGTGCCATCCTGCTCTAGCATCTGTCACAGCCATAGTGAAGGAAATCTCCTTGTATCGTGAATCTCAACTGCTGCCCTGGACAATGGAACTAGTCCTTTGGCCTTTTGGCCAGCAGTCATCCAAATTGATTCCTGCTGGCCTCTTCCTGCTCTCTTTGTTGCTTGAGGTGTTTTAACAGTGGAACATGCTGACCAAGATGGAGGATGGAAACAAGCTGTCTGTAGCCCTTGTAAATCCATTCTTTCCCTTTCCTCACAGCTGATGACTCTTGGCTAACGGGGACAAGCTGTAGTCTCTGACTGCTTTGTTTGTGTTTGACTTGAGGTGGAAGTGTTGACATCTCACCGGGCATCCTGCAAAGGCTTCCAGCAAATGACTGGCAAGCAGGAGCCCCAAGATCCGTGTGAGGCACAGGAAGTGTCTCTACCAGAAGGGCTGCAGGTTGAGCATCACCTGAAGGTGGTAGAGGAAAAGAGCTCAGCGGGAGGAGGTAGAACATTGGAACAAGGAGCTGCAAGTGTGTTTGCAGCCTTTGGAGGGGGCAAAGAGTCCTTGGGAGGAAGTGGAATGGTCACTGTGGCAGTCCTCCCTCAGAAAATCCATGAAAATGGAACATGAATCTGGCCATGAACTCCAGAAAAACCAGTCCTTGGCTTTGACGCATCCAGTCAAGGAGAAGTGGACAACCAAAAAATCCATCTTAAGAGCCCTGCATGGGGCTGACAGCATCTTTCTTCCTAAGGGCTTGCCTTTGGAATGGGATCTCAGAGTAATCTCTGCCAGACACCTTTCTGAAGCAAACTCATTTCTCCTCCCAGATCTACGCAGGCTCTTTCAGCCAACCAGCAGCAGCAGCAGGAGCAGCGTTGTGTCAAGGACCCTTTGCTCACGAAGCTGAGAAGCGGAGCCCGGGCAGTTGGGTCATGTCCAGTGCTGACAGAACTGCTGCTCAGCAACAGCAGATCGACGATGACTCCCTGCAGCTACTGAGTACGTCTTGTGTATTTCTTGTCTGAGGGACAGTGTCTTGTGTGCACGTGTCAGCATAGCTGTACCAAATGTTCCTCCTCAGTTTCATATCACGGGGACAGTTAGGATTAGGATTCCCCCCATAGGAACTTCTGTAGAAAATCAGTCTCTGCTGGCCATCTGTGCTTCAGAGCTGTCTCTCTGGTTGTTGTTGTTGTTACCCAGCTGACCATCAAGGGTTCAGGGCCGCACGCAATGGGGCTGCCTTTTCTGTCTCCTGGAAGCTGGGCTCTCTGCTTTAAAGTGAGCATCTTGAATTTTGTTTCTCACAGGGGCAATTGTGAGCAAGGAAAATCTCATGGCAAAATACAGCATCTTCAAAACTATCGGCAGTGGGTGAGTCCGACCACAAAACCATGGGCCAGGTGTTTTCCTGGTGGAATATCTATCAAGTCAGAAGTCCGGCAAGCTGCCAGCATGTCCAGACACTGTGGCTAGATTGTCCCATCTCTCAGTACCGGTCAGAATTTTTGAGCCTGGCCAAAGGCGTTGTCAAAGATATCTCCACGCTGCCAAGGTGCTGCCTGCAGCAAGGAACTGGACATGGTAGATCTCCTGGTCCCTCGAGTGTGAGACAGCTCCATGTTAATTTCCTTAGCATTTTTGTATGTCTCTACATCAGCTGCCCACACGAATAGAGGGAGAAGAATCTTGCTTGCCTGAAAGACCAACTTTCCCCCTATCACCGCTGTGAGATAACCATTCTCAGGAACATTTCTTTCTAAGAGATCACTGAAAGAAGTGCTCCATGGTCAGGATTAGAACCACACAATTTCGAAACTGAAACCCGAGAAGAAAGGAAGCTCTCTTTCTGAGCTCAGGCAGTAATTTTCAATGCTTTGGGCCCAGCAGCCATGCACTTGAGAGCAGAATGCATCCTCTGTCTCCTGACAGACCCTTCCTGCATGCTGCAGGTTTCAGGCATTTACCGCAGAGATCTCCTGTCTGGGCTGGCTTTTCACTGCAAGATCAAAACGGTTTCTCCTTCCTTTGCGGTTCTTTTGTTTCTAGGACTCCAGCATGTTGCAGAGTACTTTTCAAAATTATTCTTTGTGTGTGAAGAAAGCAGAGATATGAAGATGGTGATTTGGGCAGAGATGGAACCATTCAAAATTCCTATAATTAGAGACATCGAAATAGAATCAGAAAACAAGGTTTGTTTAGGAAATTGCTATTATTTGAGGAAGCAGAATATAATTTTTAATAGTAACGGTAGCTCTCAAGATTAATTTTATAGTGAATGACTCACAATTGCTGGTGTGTTTGTATAAATGTACTGTGGAAGATGAGAATCAGATAAATTCTAAGGTCTGGCATATGGAAGGGGAAGCAGGGAGGTTGGATCTGGAGCCAATACATATGGAAATAGAGAAACTTGAAGATCCAATTGGACTAAAACAATATCTTCTTTTACTGGAGGGGAGGAAGGGGTTGAAGCCTGTGATAGATGATTTAGTAACAAAGGGGACTTTACAGCCTTGCATGTCTAGACATAATGCAGTTATACTGGCAGTGAGGAAAATGGACAGGAATTATAGGCTAGTCCAGGATTTGAGAGCAGTTAATGAAAGGACTAACACCCATTTTTCTGTGGTAGCAAATCCATATACCCTCCTGAATAGAGTCTCCTCTGAAGACATTTGGTATAGTGTGAATGACTTAGACTTAGATGCATTTTAGGTTTGCCCTCTGGCTGAGGACAATTGAGACTGTGGGAGGATCCGATAACAAATAGAAAGTAACAATTTACATAGACCTCCCTTAGCCAGGGTTTTTTCATTCTCCTAACTTTTTTGGACAGTCTTTAGAACAGTTGCTGAGTCACTTTGAACCAATGGAAGGAACCAAAATCTTGCAGTATGTAGATGATCTCTTAATAGGTGGACAGAAGGTGGAGGAGGTGCGGGCATGTACCATAGCTTTGTTAAATTGATTAAGTCAAAAAGGATTGAAAGTATCCAAGTCTAAATTGCAGTTTACGGAACCTGAAATGAAATATCTAGGTCATTGGATTACTGAAAGAAAGAAAAAGCTTGATCCGGAAAGAATAGCTGGAATTATTGAATTACCTCCTCCTTGGACAAAGAGACAACTTAGGCAGTTGTTAGGACTCCTAAGTTATTGCAGGCAATGAATTGAAGATTATAGTGAGAAGGTGGAATTGCTTTATGAAAAACTGACTACAGATAGATTGAAGTGGACAGAACAAGATGAAAGAGGATTTAGAGACCTAAAGAAAATAATTAGTAGTAGATCCTGTGCTGAATCTCCTAGATGAAAAAAGGCAGTTCCAACTGTTTGTAGATGTTAGCAATCACACTGCCCATGGGGTATTAACCCAGGACTGGGCAGGGGCTAGGAAACCTGCTGGTTATGTGTCCAAGTTACTAGACCCAGTAAGCAGGGGATGGCCAACATGCCTACAGGCAATTGTGGCTGTGGCTTTGTTAGTAAAAGAGACTAAGAAAATCACTTTTAGTGCATCTTTAATAGCATATACTTCACATAACATACGCAGTACATTACAGCAAAAGGTAGAAAGATGGCTAAGAGATGCTAGACTTCTGAAGTATGAGACTATTCTGTTACATTCACCAGAGTTAGAACTAAGGACTACTGCAGGCTGTAATCCTGCTCAGTTTCTGTTTGGAGAAGCCATAGAAGGGTCCACACATGATTGCACAGAAATTTCAGGACTTCAAACAAAAAATCAGATCTGGTTTGGAAAAGGAGGAATTAGAAGGAGGAGAGAAATGGTTTGTTGATGGGTCAGCTATGGTCATAGATGGGAAAAGAAAATCAGGATATGCTCTTGTGGATGGAAAAACTGATGAAGTAATAGAATCAGGTCCTTTGAGTCCTGGTTGATTGGCACAGGTGTGTGAGTTGCATGCAGTGTTACAGGCATTAAGAAGGTAGGAAGGGAATAATTTTCACAGATTCCAGATATGCATTTGGAGTGGTACATACTTTTCGGAAAATTTGGGAAGAGAGAAGATTAGTCAGAACTGGAGAGAAGGGATTAGTTCATGAGGAATTAATAAAGCAGATATTGGAAGCAATTAGAGGACCTGAGACCATTTCTGTCATACATGTGAACGGACATCAGGCTGGAATACAATTTTGAACCAGAGGAAACAATCTGGCCGACAGGGAGGCTAAGAGAGCAGCTCTCCTTTTGGTAAATACCCCAGAAATTGAGGAGGGTGGGACACAGGAATAACCCCCATGCCACACCCCAGAAGAAATCAAGGAATAGGTAGGAGGAAAATGGGAGGAAGGAAAGTGGAGGTTGCCAGATGGCAGAGAGCTAGTTTCCAAGGAATATACTGGGGGGCAGAGGCCTTGACTGAACAATTCCTTAAATTCTTTGGATGTAAAGGGATTTATGAATTAGCAAAACAGGAGGTACAAGGATGCATGACGTGTCAAAAGGTAAATCGGAAAAGGGCCCAACAGGCACTGCTGGGAGCTGCCCGCTAGCATATCGTCCATTTGGAAGGAATCAGGTGGATTTCACAGAGTTGCCCAAAGCAGGGAGATATAGACATTGGCTAGTTTTTGTGGACCAATTGACACACTGGGTGGAGGCCTTCCCTTTCGGGTGACAGCTCAAACGGTTTCCAAGAAAATATTAGAAGAAATTGTACCTCGGTACAGAATTATAAATGCTATTGACTCAGATCAGGGCACTCACTTCAATTCAAAAATTAAGCAACTAGCAGAGTCTTTAGGAATTCAATGGGAGTATTGTACCCTGTGGCAGCCTCAGAGTTCAGGGAGAGTAAAAGGAATGAATCAGACTTTGAAAGCACGGTTGTCAAAATTAATAGCAAAAAAAAATTAATAGTAAAAATGTCTTGGGTAAAGTGCCTCCCCCTTTGTTAAATATGAAAACACAACCACATACTGGGACTGGACTATCTCCTTTATGGAATGCCCTATAAGCATGGAATGCCGATGGGTCACCCTAAGGTAGAAGATAACCAAATACAGCCTTACCTTATTACAAGAACCTCCAGGAACTCCGGAAACATGGACTGATAACACAAAGCACCCCCCTGAGATTTGCCATACACAAAATACAACGAGGAGATGAGGTGTTAATAAAAACTTGGAAGGCAGCCCCTTTAACACCTCACTGAGAAAGTCCTTTTCTCATCCTTTTAACCACAGACACTGCAGTACGGACCACTGAGAAGGGGTGGACCCATGCCTCTCAGGTGAAGAAGATTGAGCACAGGGAAGAAAAACACGGATGGAAGGTGACCTCGTCTCCAGGACTTGAAGATAAAGCTCCACCAAGGAAATAAACGAGCGAGGAAAACACGATAAGTTGTACTATTCTGGATTGCCCTTGTTACCCATGTATACATTTTGAATGTTTTTATTGTCAGGAGATCTAGGTTGTGCATTGCCAAAGGGGATTGAGACAGAGTAGTCTGTGTAATAAGTGCTTGGATACTGAACAGATGCTCACAAGTTGTATCCTAGTGCTCACCACTAATTTAGGCATATTAGAATTGGACTCTCTGGATTGGCTATGTATTGACCAAAAGGGCCTCGGGGAAAATTGGACTCAAAGGCACGAGTCCTGGCAGTAGAGTGCCGTGGGTCTAACAAGGTACCCTGTAATGCAGATACCGTAAAACTTTCCAGGTGGGGTGCCTTTAAGAGGAGGTTTGCCGCTTGGGCCAATTATGAGACCCTGGAAGAATACCCGTGCTGCCAAGAAGATGGTTTACCTCACAGCCGGCTGCAACCCAGTGGGCGTAGGCAAAGGCAGAGGAGTAAACCTATGGGGAATCCTGATAGTCCTGAGCCTAGCCAGGTGCCACATGGCTGGTCTAGCCCTGGACAATCAGCCCAAAGCTGAGGGGCAGATTCTAACAGCAAGGTGCGAGCCGTGTCTCAACCCTAGAGGACCAAAAGTGACAACAGCCAAGGCATACCAACCCCACTATGATTATCCTGAGAGTAAAAGGAATGGGTACTGCACCTACAACGGCACTCATTTAAAATTTGTCAATTAAATGAAAAGACAATTTGTCATAACCCAGTGGCAATGACTAGGACCAGCAAGACAGAATCTATTTTGAAAAGGGTATAAACAATACACAATTGTCTATTGTGGGATGTTGGGGGAATGCCTACTATTCCTACTTGTGATCAATGTCACACAGTGTGGATAGGAGGCAGAAAAGAATCCTCATTTGTGGCATACTTTCAGGTAAATAAGCTGTGTTATGACAGGAGCCATCTGGGGATGTGTGTGATGAATGAAAAAGCTTACTGGGTAGGAAAAAACTTAAAATATGACAAGGTATCTCATAATAATAAACCTATAATTCTAGACCTCCTAAAGGAAGATGATGAAAGAGTGTGCTTGAAGTATGAAAGAACTTTTTGTTTTTCAAAACATGAAGAGGGATTAAACCCAAAAACCAAATTGATTAAAGTAGCACAAGAAATAAAAAGGCAAGAATTAGAGGCAAAAAAATAAAGGAATGAAACAAAAAAGATTACAAACTTGGAGTGAACAATATGATCAATTAGTGTAACAATATAATGAGTTAGGACTGCTGGCCACAAGTAAAAGCTTGTTTATTTACCTGATGGAGGAAATGGCCACAGAATTAGGGTTATCCAATTTCTGGATCTGTGGGGGACTAAAATCAGCTGAGAAATAGCCTTGGAAAGGGGAGAATTTAACTCCAAAGCAACTCTTAAAATGGGATAATACCCAAATATCAAAAACAATGTTACAGCCGAAAGGATAAATTCTGGATCAGAGAGTAATTGGAACACTCTGCATCAGCAGAGAAGGTAGGGAATATACTGAAGTAGTAGGATATACTCCCTGCACATCCACCCTGGCTGTAAATTCGGATAACAAAACCAAGGTATGGCAGCTTGAACCTCCGGCTGGCTGTTGGAGTAAAATCAAAGGACAAAATTGCAACTGAATTGAACAAATTTGGCTCTGTTTGCACAAAGGCTCTGGGGTTAACCCTTACCAATCCTTAGGCAATTTAAGAAAATACTGAAAGAGCCCAGGAATCACTAACAACAAGTGGAAAGCTCTAAGGGGGGATATATTGGATATGTAGAAAAAAGGCATACAGTGAATCACCCTGCAGATGGAAAGAATCGTGTACTTTAGGAATAATCAAACCCTCCTTCTTTATGTTACCTCGATCAGAGAGTAATTTGTTAAGTGCACCATTGTTTGAAACTTTGCACAGAGAAAGAAGAGAAGTAAAAAAAGAATTAGCTATGGCTCATAGACACCACAAATGGGGAAATGAAGATTGGGTGGCAAAAAAGATAATAAAATATTATGGCCCTGCAACTTGGGCCCAAGATGGAAGCTGGGGAAACAGTACCCAAATTTATTTACTGAACAGGCTGATTCGACTCCAGGCTGTGGTAAAAATTGTATCAAACCACACCTCCAATGCTCTAGAACTCCTAGCTAAACAACACACAGAAATGTGTGTTTTTGTCTATCAAAATCGGACAGCACTAGATTATCTATTGGCTGAAGAAGGGGGAGTTTGTAGAAAGTTTAATGAATCTGAATGTTGCATTGAAATTAATGACCATGGGAAAACCATTAGGAGACTTGTGGCAGAAATTAAAAAGGTAGCTCATGTCTCCCAGTACAAAAATGGAACTCTATACTCCAAGCCTCTTGGTGGGATCAGCTATTCGAAACAAAAGCTTGGTAGAAAAAGGTAAGTTTGTTTATGCTCTGTTTGGTTGCTGGAATAATATTCCTGCCTTGCTTAATACAGTGCTTCATCTACCTGATACACTCAGTAGTACAAGGTATGCAACTAAGCCAAACCACCAAATTACTGAAATTAAATGAAAAGGAGGGAAAAAGTACAACAGCTGAAGCATTAGCTAAATTTCAAACCAGGATGAAGGAAGAGCAAGGAGACTATAAAAGATACTGAGAAACCATAAGTGAGGACTGGGATGATTAAAAGATCCTTGAAAATAAACCAAGAGACCATATTCTGATTTAGAAATTGGTAAGAAGTTTTTTGCAATTTGCACTGACTAGAAGGCAATTTAAAAGGTATATTTTTAATGTTTAGATTGCACTGGGTGAGCAGTAAGTTAAAAGAAATCTTTTTTAGATTTTAAAAACTGCACTTGGTGAGGGATAACTTAAAAGGGGTATCTGGTTGTTAAACTTACAGTAAAAAAAAAGTAAAATCTTATGGCCTTCTGATGTTTGTAAAAGTCCAAAAGAATAGAATCATGAATTTACATGTTTATGTAGAAGGGGAGGGATTGTGGTAAGTTTTAGAGAATTAATTCATGTTTTATAGAAATATATAGTATAAAATCATTTTGAATCCAACAAATAAAAAATTATTGTGAAACTGCAGCCTCTGCTGGGAACAGGGGAAGCAATGCATTTGTAACAAAATGAAGAGTGTCTCCACCAGGAGATGTGTCCTCTCCGAAGATGAGATTGTCAACATCCCGGTGATCAACACCTGATGAAAATCTTGTCTACATCGGCCCGGGTGTGCGTGCCAATGCCAGGTTCTCATAAATGCAATCAGATGCCTGGCCCTGCCCGGAAAACCATTCATCAGACCTGCAGACGGAGAGAAAAGAAATATGACTCTGGAACAGTGACTGAGTGGACAACGGGATGAGGCAACCTTCTTTCTGGCCGAAAAACTGTGTATAAGTCAGCCCTGCAAAAGCGAACTTTGTGAACCGGGGAGGATATGGCACGCTGACAGTTCTAAAGTCCACCCAGCATTGATCCAGGGCTCGGTGCTGACCTTTGCTTGTGGCCTTTTTGAATTTTTATTTTGCAATATTTCTCAATAAAATGGCTTATTGATGAATTTGGCTGATCACTTATTACATTCTTGTTACATAGTTTCATTTAAATTCCTCTGCTAGTCCTTGGAGAGTTTGAGGAGCATCACCCAGGCTGATGGATTTTAGTGGGGAAGGGTGTGCTTGTACATTTGTGGTATAGTTGGAAGTAAGCCATAGCGTAATGTTTATGTGTCTGGAAGCACTGGTAGTGCATTTTGATCAGCAGTTGGTTTTGTGACAATGGTATTTCTGAGCTGTCACACCATAATTTAGAAACTACTGAACTTGAAAAGGCCAGATTAGGCAGAGGAAATCTGCATTCTCAAAATTAAATTTGTGCTATTACTTGCAATTAGTAAGTGCCTCTAGAGAACAGGGACAGTGAGGGAATTCCTAAAGTCTGCCATTTAACCTATGTTAAAAATGACCCTATAATATTTGCTTTCACATTTGTGCATTAGACTTTATATGTGGCTATTGATTGTAAGTATAGCACAATTTATAATCCCTTTTAGCTGCTTGCTAATATAACCTAATTTCTAAATTAAAATGTGCACCATATATCTCATGAAAATAGTAGTGTGACGACTATATTATGTTGGTGTATACACCTTATAGCTTATAGAACTAATGATGTGATGAATATAAGGTGCTGTAGGCCTTAGCAAAATATAAAATGTTAAAATACTTCTATGTAACCAAAAGAACTGTATGAAGCAATCAGATTGTTTCCCACATCTGCTGACTGGCCTCTCCAAGTGATAAGAGTGTAACAAACCAGAGCATCAGAGGAGAATTAGAGAAGAATTTGTTAACTATTCATTATCGGGAGATGTAAAACAACAGAATTAAGTTACAAGAAGGAATAAAATATATTGACCTGATCTGCAGAATATCATGTAGATAAACCAGAGTGGAAAACCAAAACAAAGAAAAGTTTCTACAACTTGAAAAGCTACCAAGAATGTTTAAATAACGCATGAAACTTATGAATATGTATGTACCTTAGAAAAGTAACAGTATATAAATAACAGTGTCTCAATTTACTGGTGTGTTTGTTGGCTCTTAGCCAGGAATACCCTAGCACTGGACATTGTCCTTTTTTATTCCCTTATTAAACTTTTGAAAAATATTCTAATATTGAATTTTTATTTTTCACACCTGTAACCTACAAATATGACCCACAGAAAGGCTAAGTAAACTTCAATCCCCACTGCCATCTCTTTGGAGCCAGAAAGTTGTTGGAAATCTGTAGCAACTGGCAGTTACAAAACAAAACAAAACAAAACAAAACAAAACAAAAAAAAAAAAAAAAAAATTAAGGGTTGTGTTATTTCTCAACAAGAGAGCGCCTTGAACATTCTTTTCCCCTCCTCAGTCTAATGATTATTTTGACAGTTGTGGTTTTGAAAATATAAACTTTGCAAATACTTTCAAAGTATTTTGTATACTTACATACTTTCCAACCACTGTGCTAAGACTGCTTATCTTTCCATTTGTTAACAGTCTTCATGGAATTTATTGTCATATCTAAGAACTTGTAATGTTTTCGTAAAGTGTCCACTGTCTCCTCAGAGCACCCTTGCTCTTCTGTGCTGTCATGTTTTTCTGCAATGTAAATTCTCTGTGTATTTATAATTTAAAAACCTTACACAGGGAATGTTAATGTTTTAGTGTTTTATACAGACACAGTTGAGAGATGTTACCATGACACAAGCTACTAATTTTGATTGACTAGCTCACAGTCCGTAAGTTTTGTCCCAGATTTGTATTTTCTGTTCTTCAAAGCAGGCGTTCCAGAGTGTTGCTTTCAACACTACAGTGTTGAAAACTCCATGATGTGTCTGAGTACGGACATTGGATTTCATGAGGAAATGGCAATAAAGCCCAGGGCCTGGGTGGCGGTTGAAACTCCTTCTCAAGATAGTGGGTTCTTTGTTGAAGGTTTCTAATACTTTGCTTCAGAAGGAGTTGTGCCTTCAAGGCAGAACTGCTGTGGCCTTTATCATAGAACATGGTGTTATAAATTGCTGTCTTCCTTTACATCTCTGTATGTATGACAAAATAATGAAAGAATATTGAAGAAATTATCTTTGACATGACTTCATTAGCTGGCCTCAGTGATGAGTTGTATAAAGAATGCCTTTCTTGCTTTCTGTAGTTACTGAATATAGCTTATAGTCTCTTCTGTGGCAGTGGCTTATGCAGGAGGAGACAAGTCTCCTCCTGCATAAGTTGCGTTTAGATGTCTTCATAGTATGTACCACCACAGTATTATAGACAACTGTCAGTTTTATGGACCCACAGTGTCCCTGTTAAAGGTATAGCAGCCGGGAATTTGTTGCAGTTTAGAGCCCTAGTGTTTAGGTAACTGCCTTCTTATTAATGTAACAAATTAAAGCAACAGCAAAAAAGTTACAGTTGCTTTTACACTAAATTTCATCTTGCCATTCTCTGTGTACTTTTTGTCTGGCTTCTGTGTCTGGTTGGTTGATTGCAGGAATTTTTGTTGTTATTTCATATGGACCAGTTGCTTGATTTTCCTGTTCCTTCTTGCCCTGCTTCTTTAGACTTCTCTTTGCTCATCCTTGTGGCCAACAGGTTTTTTTCCTTTCTTTCAGCCTCAGTGGAGATGGAAAGCTGGCTTCTGCATGTCACGATCTCTTTCACAGCAGTTTAAACATGGCAATAAATGCCCAGGCATCTGTATAAAGAGCTGAAAACAAAAAAAACTAGCACTGTAAAATCATCTCCTTCCTTCCATACTAGAACTAGACTTGTCTGTGATCGATGATCTGTTACTAGTATGAGCTTCTTTTTAAAAACTAGCTTATTTTTGGGCTGAAATTTTCAGTTTTACAGCTGCTACTGAGAATAAATTTTACCTTTAAAAATTAGTATCCCTTCTATGTGCAAGCCTGAATCTTGATCAGTCATTTCTTTGCTTAGCACATGCAGCAGTTTGTTTATAAGATTTCTTTTCTTCCAGTTCCAGAGCTGTTAAGGAAAAGATCTCTATACGTGCAGCAAAGGCAGTGTTTAGTGTGTGTGTATTTATTTAGTTCCTATTGCATGTGGAAAAGAAATATTTGCATTCCTAATGGAATAACATGGTGTCTCAGCTGTGCAAATGCTTTGTTGTTCATCAAACCGTAATGAACCTCTTCATATAGTAGCAGGGAAGTACAGGCACAGAGGGAGAGGAGAAGCATGTCCTGAGATAATGATTAAATTTCAGGATCATTGATAGGATGATATCAAAACAATAAAGCATAATTAAGGATGTACCATCGATGTTATAATCCACAAGACACTGATCTATGGGATATGAAATGCTAAACCAGTGTCTCTGAGCCTTGCACTGACATGTGCATATTGAAATTTTGCAGCATCCAACCAGAGAAAAGTATGAAGAAAAGGCCAGAGTTTTAACTTCTTGGGCTATACTGAAATGGCCTTCTATTCTTTTGGAGTTAATATTTGTTATTTAATTATTTTAACATCTTGCAAATACTTGGCATTCTTCTGATAGTTATAGAACAAGAGGTAATTTCACAAAAACCAACCAACCAACCAACCAAAAAGTAACTCCCTCCTCCCAGAACTCCTGCCTGAGAGCTTTGAATCTGGCCTCCCCCTTTTCAAAATAGCCCTTCTTTAAATATCTAGATTTCCTGCACCCGAAGCATGTTCAGGGGTCTCTTAGCATAATCTTCAAAGCTGCAAAAGCATTAGCTATACCCACTCCCACCAGCTTCATAAGTAACTGCTGCTGTAAAGTGTGCTGAGGTGATTACACGCCTCTATCATTTCCAGCAAGGGGGATTCCTTCTTAGGCAAAGACTTAAGCAGTTTTTTACAGTCCTTATCATCATTTTCAACAGCTCATTTTAAAAGCAACACCTCTCTGGCAATGTAATTTTCAGTTTGTCTTTCAAGAGCTTGTTCTGAGCAGTCAATAAATTGCATATAAGGCTCAACGTCTGGATCTATTGGTACTGGATTGAAGGGGTCCCCCTCCTCCTCACTGCTAGAGCCAATGTCAGCAATACAGGCTGCTAACGACTGAGATACGACGCCTTCTCCCTTCTTGACTGGACAGAGGAGGGCTTGGTGGCTGCAGCCACTTTTCACTATCAAGGCACCAGTTTCAAGCAGGCAGAGCAGGGTAAGGTGGTGTCCCTGCAGCCCTTTGAAATAATACCCAGGGTCTGGCCTAGGCAGTACAGACCATAGTTACCCGCCCAGCCTGAGAGAGGGGACTTCCCAATGGTGCTCTGTACACCATGATTTGTCCGGTTTCTCCTCTCTCTAATGCCCCCAGCCCTTTGGTTTCTTTTTCCCTCCATGTCTCCATTGGTTGTGGGACCTGGTGACCGGCCCTGTTTTCCCTATAGGACACTGACCTTACCTGCCCTTTGCTTCGCCCCCATACCTCAAGGTGATTGGCTGCTGAACCTCATACTTCAGCCTGAGACTGGCACATGTTCCCTCCTTTTGCCCTAGATTTCCCTTCAGCTCCTGGAAATAAAGCTGGCTGGAACTGATATAGTGCAAGGGCCTTCTGCCACTCTTTGCTGAGTTAGCCACGTGGCGCTTGTGGTTGTGTGAGCTTGACTGCTTTGCTTGAGTTTTCCCAAATAACTTTTCCACCAGAGAGAAACTTATTGGGCTTCAGCTCCACTCCTAAATAACGTGACATTACAGTAGGGAGCCAGCAGTATCTGGAGAGGATACAGCCTGAGGATCCTCTTGCTTTTTCAATGTCTCAAAGGTCACCCTTCAAGATAGGAGCATATGCATTACTGGCTTGTCTCTTCTAGTAGCTAAATCATAGAGCTTCAAACCCACATCATCCCAAACAGCAGTTGTGAAAATAAAGGAGGCAGTTTTGTCAGGACGCTTAGCAGCTCATTTCAGAATAAGTTTCAAGTCCAGGTTTGGCAAGGATTTGCCATGTTTTGCTCACAAGCAAAGCAAGCATTAGCTTAAAAACACTTCTCTCTTTTTTAGACATGCTCTGTCCCATGTTCCCCCTGGCTCACTTCTTTCTCTGTGAAGGGGTTATTTCAGACCCATTCGCACCAACACCAGCACTTCCAGTTTTGAGGGGACGCACCAATAGCAGCCAGATCAGTCTGGTCCTTTCTACTCACAAAGGGGCACCAGTTATTGGAAACTGAGAGATGGGGACATCTGAGTTTAGATCAGAAGCCAAATTAATTGAGGATATAAGGCTTTTATGTTGGAGCTGCTTTTTTTTTTTTTTTTTTTTTTTTTTTTTTTTTTTTTGGTATGGCACTTATATATGGTTTTGTTTTTGTTAACAATTTCTTATTGGTAACACATTCTTTATGACATCATGTCACCTAGTATCACTATTTTATCACAGGGTTTTACAACATTTTTTGGTCACTTATTCCCCAGGGAGCCTTTATATGTGTCTGTCTCTCCCACGATTTCTGGTTAATCTAAGATACCAGATTCCTCTATCAGTTCCATTATAGTCTCTGTTTTATTCCTCATACCAGACCATCTCTGAATGAAAACTGTGCCCCTCATAGTTCCTAACCATGTGGAAGAGTCTGTAGGTTGAATTGTTACTGTGTATTAGCAATGTATTTGAAACCAGTGAACAGCAGAAAAGATAGTGTAGAATGGCAGAGATTCTATTGACAAACTCCGCTTCTCTATTGACAGATGAACTTTTGTCTGTCTGCAACAGTTCAGTCTCCAGATATGAGATCCTCAGACAAAAAAGGGGACATCTGTCCTCACAGGCTGAAGGATGCAATTTGTGCTATCAGTACAGAATAGGTGATCAGAGCACAAAGTTATTCTATTTCTAGTGAGTAGAATATGCATTTGTTGTGTCATCAAAAAGTAAATTTCTGTTCTGAGAAGTACCTGCTGCTGTCTTGTCCATATCTAGTGTGCAATAAGGGAGAGACACACAGACACGCTGAGGTGCAGGGAGGGAACTGTCCCCTGCTTACCCAGAGGAGGGAAGTGGTGGTGTAGGCAGCATACTTGGAATCGTGTCGTGAAAGGCACCAAGGCAGGACAGAGCAGTGAAATAGAAGTTCAGAGATGGTTGAATTATGAATAAAGCATGCGAACAGGCACTGGAACATGCAGAAATTGAAACTAGCAGGGAATTTCAAGTGTAGAATTGTTCCACAATATGGAAACAGTTTCAAAAATGACAGAAAAACCAGAAAGAGTACAAAAGAATGGGAGCCAGTGACATGCTGATGACACTAAGAAGTATGATATTTTTGTTTTGTTTTGTTTCCTTTTGCTTTCTACATTGCAAGTGCATGTAGGTGCATGTAGTGAGATTGTTCACGCGAACAAGAGTCATAACAAATAATTTAGATAGGAGAGGGAAGAAAGAAGTCGAAGAGTGCTTGTATTTGTTTTAATTAATTGTACTTGGAGATTTTGATTATTACATCAAGACAACCTCAGAATTATTTTCCATTCTTTTTCTCTGAGATCTTCTAAAAGATAGAAGTAACAGAAAATGGGGAGAGACACAATATTCTGCTTTTCTTTAAAAGTGTGTTGACTTGGGGGTCAGTCAACAGACAAGACAGGTTGTCAAGAGAGATAACTTACTGAATGTGGACTTGTTAAGAAAAAGTTAAGTCCAACTCATGTAATGCAGGTCTAGTGTCAGTAGTTTGTGGTAGCAAAACAAGAGATGCTCTTTGTGTTGTCTATTTTAAGGCTTTTGATGTTGTTTTATGACAGTTGCAGGCAAGCCAAAGAACCAGACAGACTTTAGTATGGGGTTTTTTTTCCGAGCTATATGTGGAGCTCATTAGACACTTTGTCTTGGTTTGGGAAGACAGGTATCTGTCAGGGAAAGCTAGAGTTTCCCTTGGAATGGAGAATGTAAACCTCCTTCCTCCAAATGATTATTATTTTGCAATTAAGGGCTTTCAGGCAAAGATTTGGGAGTAACAGTTCTTGATTAGGAATATTAAGAATAGAAATGTAGTAGCAAGAGGGAAAAACCACAAAACCAAGCAAACAAACAAACAAAAATCCTAGAAACCCTGACAGAGTCAGAAATACAATCTGACAACCCATCAGTAAGGGTGTTGGAAGCAGTCCAGATAAATCCTCCTGGAGTAAGCGATGTGGTTCTGTTGCAGTAGAAATGATCCTGTAGAAAGGGTCCAGTGAAGCTGAGGTGAATCTGATCTTCCTGCGGGAATCCAGTGGAAAACACGATACCTGGTGTTCCCGAGTCTCAGTTTTTGTCTAAGTAGGAACGGTTGGCTCCCTGCACTGGGTGGAGCATCTCACAATGGGGTGACGTCATGTTCTCAGTCGTGTGGTGAGCCTTAATGTCCCATTAACAGAAAATATCCCCTGGAGGGAGACTGGGTTGTGGAAGAGATAAGGAACATTGCTCCATCTGGTTTTAACAGATGGCCCATTAGAAGAAGGCACCTGCCCACTCCTCCCTGGAGTTATGAGGAATAAGTCACACAAGAGATAAAGACAACACCTCCCCAGCGGGTTCCAAGAGACAGAAAAACAGAATAAACTTTTTGTTGTTGTTGTTACATAAGCCAAAGACACTCCTGTGCTTTGTTTGACAAATAAAATATTGTATCAAATTAAAATCAGAAGGATGGCTTGGAGCAGATCAGCATTAATAATGATTAATGATCTGGATGACATGATAATGGGGAAACTTTCTTAAATGTGAGATGACATCAAGCTAAGAAAAATTGGAGACTTGCTGTGAGATAAGAGTCACAATTGGTGTTGACAGATGAAGATATTGCTTGAAAAAAAATCTAGTGGCACAAAGTAGGAATAGGCAGACAATAGCACATTTGGTGGTACACATACAGGATGTGTTCTTGATGAAAAACTTCACAAGATTTATAGTTGTTCTCAAGTTAAACTTGAATTAATCGAATTGTGCTGTTGTATAACAGGACTTCTGCTTTAAATCGTTAGTCTCTTTTCAGCGTATGCTTTGAGCTGGTGTCAAGTTCTGTGTGCTGTCACCCATTCAGTTAGTCGATCATTAAGTGAAAGACAAGAGGAGCTTATGGAAGAGGATTAGAGATACAAAAATGGGTTTCTTTACTCAAAAGAAGGTGGATTATGATTACATCTTATTATGGCCTTTAAATATGTAAAGACTCTTTCTTACCCACTGTGATGGCAGAAAACAGAATGTTAACTTAATTTTTGAAGAAGCAATCTGAATTTTATTTGGGAAAATTAAGATTAGGAATCTTCCAGAAGAGAACAGTGAAGTGACAGGAGGCCAGAGCACACACTGAGGTCAGGGCACTGTTCAATAAAAAACAGCTTAAACACTGTCTTGGTTTGAAAGACAGGTATCTGCTAAGGAAGGGCAGAATGTCCCCAAGAATGGAGAATCCAAATCCCCTCTCTCCAAATTATTGTAATTTAGAAAATTGAAGGGGCTTTCAGGCAGAGAAGATATGTGTTCTTTACTAGTATGTATAACAAAGCAAAACAAACAAAAAACTACAGCATTAATAACAAAACAGTGCCAAGAACCATGACGGCTTTGCTTCACAAAAACCCAGGGCATTTTTGTCTCGGTGCCCTTGCATGATCCTCAGAGCACCAAGATGGAACAGTGGAAAGTCCCAGGCTGGTAGCTGGGACAGCAGGGTGCCCCGGCAGGGCAGGGGGGTGCAGGGTCACACCGTAGCAAAAAGAGCAGTGCCGAAGAAGCTGCTACAGCAGAGCAGGGCTGGCCCAGCTCCAGCAGGGCAGGCAGAGGAGCTCAGAATTCCAGGGCACATCAGCAGATGATGGTAGATTTCCCAGGACCGGACTTTCTGGTGACAGTGAACTCCTCCCACGGCAAGCAGCAGCCTGGCAGCCCTGCCTCTGATGCCAAGAGCAAGAGAGTGAAGCCGCTTCCAGCTCTGTCCTTTACTTGCCCCAAAACTCATATTATCTCCCCCTCCAAGAGGAACTCTCAGAGACAAAGGAAGTGCAGCCAGGTGCTACAGCTCCTCTCCTTTGGCCCCTTTGTTCTGCCTGAGTACCCGTAAGCACCCAGTAGTTTGTTTCCTGGCAACTTATGGGAAAAATTCTATAAGTAAAAAAAAGAAACAAATCTAACCCCCAACAGACACCAATCCATGAGTGATGACACTTTTTTGAGTCTGCTATGTTTTCTACACTGGTAGGACTTAATTGCCTGTCTTCCTGTGTTTAAGAGTTTTTCTGCTGAGTTATACAATTTGTCTCTTGTGCTCATGATCAGACAAATGTGCAAGATCTCATGTAGTGCCATTTAGACTTCCACTATACAGAACACAGTGATTACAGAACAAATATCCCCTCGTGGGATTGCAGTCTGGTCTAGTGACCTTTTCTTTCCCCCATTTCTTTCAACTCTATATTTACACTTTAATTTATTCCTTCATATTTGGGGACAAATATAGAAAAAAAAAAAAAGACCTATCAAACTATTGAATGTCGCGCTTATGTCTTCCTAAGTTTTCATGTAGAGTCAAAAAAACCTGTCTTCATGAATTTCCTTCCTGAAAACAATGAGATGCTAAAACTGAAACTTCAGGGGGAATTTTCAGGTCTCAGTATCAACAGTATTGTTGCTCAGCATTTTAACAAGTGTGTCCAGCTGATGTGCCTGTTCTCCATCCCATCCCGCCATCCCACCTCATGTTATTCATGCCTTGCCAAACACATCAGCTTCACTGAAAATGGCTCATTTACAACTATTGCCTGGTATTGACAAATCACTTGATACACAGGAAATAGGGAGCACTGGGACAGCCATGAGGAAACAGAATATTCACTTTACATTAAAAGTGAACAAAATGAGTGTTACTGCATATCTATACTTTCATTTTAAAAAGGGTTGACGAATACTACTGATAGTGTAGGGTTAATGATTTCTGTGGCCGCAAAGCTGGGGAATAGAACCTCAGCTTCACTGCAACCAGGATGTTGCCTTCATGCTATTGTTTTAACCAAATCAAGTATAACTTTGCCTGGGTAATCAGGAGGGAGGGAGGATTAGGACGATTTGTACTGAGGCCTATGTATCTTGGAAATAAAGCTATTCTCTACTAGGTCGGGTGAAACTGTACCTAATCATCATTTGATAAATGATTGTTGTGGTTTGAAAACAAACCAAGTAAGAGGCTCTACGTCAGGAATAAAATTTAATGAGAAGAAAAGGAAAATAAAATATAATAAAATAAAATAAAATAAAATAAAATAAATACAAAAAGAAAAACCAGTGACAGAGTCAGAATACAACCTGATCAGGGTGATGGAAACAGTCCAGATGAGGTGGTTGTCTTGAAACAGAAATCTTGTAGAAAGGTCTGGTAGCTCCAGTCCTCTGGGAATCCAGTGGGTGAGGGCTGCTTCTACTGTCTCAAATCCCAGCTTACATCCAGGTGAGAATGCTTGGCTCTTCCCCATGGGCGGAGCATCTCACAATGGGATGATGAGTCATGGAAGAGAGCCTTAATGGCCCATTAAAGAGAGAGAGAACTCCCGGAGGGAGTTATCTCTGAGTCATGCAAAAGGCATTGATGGGCCATTAACTGAAGATGGTGATAGAATACATCCTAAACTACAACCCAGGACAATGATATAACTGTAAAGATTTTTTGGTAGCTGAATGTGATTATTACCTTAAACCAGAATCATGAGAATCACAAGGGAAGGTATTTACTCAAATTCAAGCTTGACTGTATACAACAGAACAATGGGAGCTTAATGATTAACATAGAGTTGTATAACAAAAAAAGACTATAATACTGTACATCTTCTGAGCCCTCATTGGAGTTGGCTTTGGGTCTGTACCCCGACTCCCAGAGCTCTTCAATAATGCACCACATATAATCATTCCATGATTATGTGTTTCCTACGCTAATACTACCACATACTCTGGCACTAGGAAGTAAAGCCAAAGAAAATACCCTTGAAATAAAATACATTTTGCTTAGCAATGCAGAGGGTATTCCAAATATACATGGAAAAATAGTTTGTATGTCAATTTATCAGTTGTTTCATGTATGAATAGCAGTGATGATCGTGAATGCAGTTTATTAAACTGAGATGAGATCTGCAAGCCTTTTTTCCCAACAATAGCTTTCAGGCAGATATATTATTGCAGGAATCTTGGGATTCTTCATTCTTTGCCCTTTCGTAAGGACATTTAAATTGCAGCAGGTGGAACATTCCAGCAGTTCTGAAGCTGTCCTCATTGCTCTTTCAGGAGCTGTAACTTCAGTCTTGCCTTACCACTTCCTTTAAAAGATGATGTGGAAATGCTGACTTCGTCTTATCAGGATCATCCATTCCTGATACAGTAATAGCTTCTGTATTGTTAAACCATCAAAAGTGATAATGATTGAGGAATTTAGAGAGTAAAAAATAGCCTCCTAAAAGTATTTCTATGTGAAAATGTCTGTGGAGATGTAATTGTTTAGATTATGACAAAGGTAATGGAATCTGTTTCCAAGTCTAAATTCATTAGACAGACGAAAATTTCTTTTTTGTAATTGTTGCTGGTTCTAGAAATTATTTCTTCAAAAAAGGATACAAAGGATGAACTACTGACGGTGTTTGCCCCCTTTCCTAGTCTACCAGACTGTTCTATCTGCTAGTGAACTTCTTGAATATTTTCTCTTCTGTAAAGTCAAGACATCTGTCAGGCCTTGTCACAAAACTACATAAATCCAGCACCTCACGTAGGTGAGGACATTGTTTTTATTCATGTTTTGCAGACTGCAGTGGATATTGTCTTTTAGTCTGGTAACCTTCTGAAGTGCTCTCTGTAGTTGGGTGCTAATCTCGAGATGCTTATTTTTGCCAAAGATTATAGTGTCATAGGGTGCTTCTGTGATACATACTCACAGAAAAACTGTGGTTTCTGTTTCTTGGTATTCCAGATGACTTTGGATATATTGTGCCTTACTTCTGTTTTCCAGATTAAGAAATAAGCATTTTGATACAGCCTGCCTCGTGATGCTTGGAGCCTCTTACCATATAATTTCTTTTGCATCTAAAACTCTGTAAGAAGTTTATTCAGAACAAAAAGTGTCACTCTGTGAGCTTTTTGGAAGACTTGACTGCAGATGAGCACAGTTCTGGGATTGCTGCCAGGATTGTTTGCTTGTGGTTGCTCATAGAATAGCCAAAGCTGGAGAACTGACGTGATTCTGTGGGTTAAGTGATCTGGGGCTTGACTTGCTGTAAGAGTCAGAGCAAATACAGCAGTGGGTCCAGGAAGCTCTGGAAATTGATGGCTGCACCAGGGACCTAAACTAAACACCTTCCTACGAAGAACAAAAGTGATCTGGAGTGATTTTAATATATCTTTTAGATCAGCAGCATCTTATTGTCTCTGAGTGCTCCACTAGTCAGTCCTTTTTAGATTATTCTTTTTAAAATTGTTTCAAATAGATTACTGTTTACTACAGTATTAGTCTAGAAGTGACTCATGACACAACTGCATAAAACAGGTTTTCTTACACTGAGTGTTTATTTACTCTCTTTGCCTCTGGGCAACTTGGCTGTGTTTATAATTTTGACTCCCCTCTTCAAAGGTGTTTATGAAAGTTGCATAAACAAAGATTAATGTTTCCTGGCAAGTTAATGATGCCTTTTTACTAGCTGAAATTTTAAATAGTTTTAAAAAAATATATGGTTCCTCCTTGGTGTTACACAGTGGAATAATCTTTGGCAGGTTTCCTTTATAAATCAGTTTGCATTTCTGTAACACCTTTAGACTCTAGGGAACCAGAACTGGGTTTGGACACGTTCCTGTGGTCTGTAGTGAAATAGAAACTTTAGAGTTGTTGTGAACAGAACTGTGTAAGGTCTGCTACCAGTGCCACAGCCTCCTCCTGCCCCAGTATAGTGAGCCAGGGCAACAGACCTGTGTCCTGGAATCCCATGACAAAATCTCCCTGCACTGCTTCTCCCAGTACTCATTTCAAAATTAGCACACCTCTTCCGAGTCCCTCAATCTGATACTATGTCTGATCTGTTCCAAGAGAATAGATACAGCATAGCTGAATTATATCTGTCTCTCACCATGTAAAAATTTAAATGTGCTGTCATGTGGGAAAACAGCTAAGCAGGACTCAAAGTACTGCTGAACTCATTACAGAAGTAGATGCACTAGAGACCCACAAGCCCTGGCAAGTGGAGGCAGGACCCTCAAGGAAGAAGAGATTAAGGGTGAATGTATGCATGCAAGATAGCATAGGCCTGTACAAGTCTGTGCTAGCCCATAGTTAAGCATAGTAGAGCCATGTTAAGCAATGTTACTAAGAAGCATAGATTTTGCTGTTATGGTTGTTATTGTTTAAGCAAGTAGTTATTTTTAGCTCATGCTTGAAAGGTATATAAACCAGTAGTGTGTTCAATATATTTGGCTTCATGATGCAAACCACAGGGACCTCGTCTCTTCAATCACGCAACACTGTCATCCTTATTTTTCTTTGCAACACCCTTGTGAGATTGTATTTGTATTGTTTTAATTTAAAAAAAAGAAAAAGGAATTGAGCCATGGAAGTTATTTAATAATGGATCAGATTCCAATCTAAGAGCAAAACTCTGAGCAAAAACTGAACTGCAAGTAATATTAGCTTATATTTGGTCTATGTGATTAGTTCTTCTGTAATAAAGTTGTTGTTTGTCATAAGCAGAGATTTGGTGCTTTCTGTTATTTTTATTGGGATTTTGTTTGTTTATTTGTTTTTAAACTACATGGTCATGTTGCTATCATCATTATTATTAATATCATTATTATCATCATTCTCATCATCATTACTGCTACTTCACTATGCTACTTTACTGCTGCTGTTACTATGATCATTATTATCCGATTTTATTGTAAACAATTCTGACAAGAATTCTGTTTCTCCAGCTCTGGAATTCCCGCATAGTAGAAATTTACAGGGCTCCATCCAATGTACTACTTCTTTCTGTAGAATAGATTGGACCTTTATTCTGATAACAAATTACTTTAGTGAAACTGTTCATGCAAGAATTTTGAATTTTTCAATGTATCATGTTTTCATGGAAACCTTCTGAATGATGCCCTGTTACTAGTAATGAAATAATCATAATCATAATCATAATCATAATCATAATACTACACCATTCCTTTGCCTTCCTTCTACAAAAGGATTTTGTACAACACAGAAAAAAGCAATGTGCTTTTGAGCTTCTTAAACATAACATAGAAACACACTCATGCTATTTGTGGTATAAATAGGTATGGTAGTGCTATGCAATTCTGTTCAAAAAGTGTTTAGGAAAAGGATGACAAGAAAGAAGCAGTGAAGTATAAGAGTAGGGAAGTAGCGGTAATTTTTTTTTTAAAAATCCTTATCAGAGAGAATGGGGCACCCAGAAGATTTTGTTAGTGTAGAGCAGCTGTTGCTTCAGATCTGGCTGTGTTGGTTTGTCCACATTTTATTTAGAATGTGATTATTTGTCATTAGATAAATATGTATCTGCCAACATAATAGTCTCAAAAGGTATCCCAAAAAGTATCCATAGATGAACTTCCA
Organism: Sylvia atricapilla; assembly: GCF_009819655.1. Lineage (NCBI taxonomy): Eukaryota > Metazoa > Chordata > Aves > Passeriformes > Sylviidae > Sylvia > Sylvia atricapilla. The sequence continues at coordinate 34,904,188 of NC_089174.1, forward strand.
GATCTATTAGCATATAGAATTCAATCCCAACTAGTTTTTTTTCCTCTATTCCTCAATTGCTGTTAGTTTTACAATAATAATCTAAAGCATTTTTGATGTTGGTGAGTGAACCCATTTTTTTTTTCCTATTTTTTACCAAAAGTTAAGTCCAGAAGACTTTTGAATTTCCTGCCTTGATATATTTTGTTTTGCTGATCAAGTGCTACTGCACTGTACTTCCAGAGCTATGAGGAATGGTGGGATTTGTCTTTGTCCTGCCATGACTCTTGCAAGAATTCTTACAGAACATACAGGGTTGCTCCCCCACCCCTAAAAAAGGATGTGAGGAAATACTGAAAATGAGCATTTAGGATTCAACCGGTTTTTATTTGATTGTAAAAGAAAACCATTATGGCAGCACTGTTCAAAATGTTCTACATAGCTTCCTTTTCAAAGAGTCAAGGAAACAACACTGCAATATATTTCTATGATATAAACCCAGCCTATGGTATGAATATAATGACAGCTGAGGAATGACACATATCATCAAGCTTGAACTGATCTGCACCTTTCTGTGCCTTTCTCATGTGTCTGTGCCTTTCCTGTCTTTGAGGGCTCACTTACATACTCAATAATGATCAAAGAATTGATTATGTTATTGTTGGGTCTTTGCTGTTGCTTTCTAAGCATTGCTTGAGACAAGAGACATCATGTACAAATTCAAACCTGAGCTTGGTGAATATTCCTTTTTTGTGTTACTATTTTTGCTCCTGGTCGAAATACTTTTTATTAAACTTTGTTTTCAGAGATAGTTTACAGGCCTTTTTTTCAAGACTAATTTCTACATAGTGTATGAGCTGCTGATAATGTTGAAAGCTGGTATAATGAACTGATGTGGGGCACATAACTGACAGAATTTCAAAACTCATTTGACTGGTATTGAGTCAAAGCAGGGACCCTGATGATCTGATACAAAGGAATCCAGCCTCTGACATGAACATCTTACCCTGCAAGTTTGTAATCATATAGAGATTACCAGTCAGGCAGCATTTTGTTTTGCCTTTTCTTGGAATTATTCTAAATTCTTTTAAAAAAAGCAAAATCTTGTATCTAAATATAACATTATCTTTGCTGCCTGTAAGTTTTTCTTTCCATTATGAAGAAGTTGAAAAAAAGTTGCAAGATGTAATTGCATCTTATCATTGATAAGATGATTTGAATAATTTGGTCCAACTTTTCTCAACAAATGTTCATGCCTGTCTTTCCAGGTGGGACGCAGAAGGGAGGAAAATGGCCAACTATTTTAATCAAGGTACAGGACTCAGGTTTATTAATACTCACTCATGTATGTCCTTAGTAAGCCAAACCTGCATCCTGATGAGCAAATTAGTGTTTAGATTTAAAAGCTTAATGTTTTATTCAAGTGCACAAAAAAAGAAGTTCTCTAAGTTACTAGAATTAGGCTTTTGGAGGTTTATTAATCAGCAATTCAAAACTGTTACAATGTGTTGTAGATCTTACCCTACGCTATTAATGTCAGCAAGAGCTTTAACAATGATTTGCAAGTAATAACCAATTATTTATCTATAAGTGAAATGGAATGTACTCTCTGTTAATGTTCTTGCTTTTAAAAATACAGTAAAAAATATGTATGAATTTTATAAGCCTAGCATTAGAATTATTCATATTATGCATTGTATATACTTGTCTAAGCTCTTTACAAGGAGCAAATTGCCATTTTCCCTCTTGATAAAAAATAGCCTGTTTCCAGCACCCATTGACTTGGAACATGCACAAGAAATGGCATTATTTATAGTGAATTCTCCATTTCCTGTAACTGCATGCATTTATTGATCTGATTTCATATTCTAGAAAAAACAGTTATGAATACAAGAATTCGTTACCAATTTTTGGCTGTAGGTTAGTACTTAGTGATTCATTCATAGCCAATACCCCTTTCTTTACTGAAAATAGTCCCCTGAAAACTTGCTATGATAAAACTTGCTATGATATGCAGAGTGGATCAACCCTGAGAAATAACCAAGGAATGGTAGGAATCAGTCTTAAATTAAGCTTATAAACAGGATAAACAGGAGAGGCAGACCAGTGGGGCTGAAAAATCATTATTTTTGTTTTACATTATTTCCATTTTCGATCTTACTGCAAATAAATTGCTCTTGAGAAACTGATGCAGTGATTACATTTATTTATGCTACATGGAATTAAAAACTACAGAGCTCCTATGGACCCAAAGGCATGCTGCAGATTTTCTTGAGATCTATGGGCAATGTTTCATCCATAGACAAGTTTAACTAGAAAAGCTCTAAGTTTCTGCTAGGTCAAATTTAATTGCATACAAACTCCTGTTAACTGTAAGTGGTTTAGTGTATTACATTTAAATAATCTTTTGATATCACTGTCTGTGCAAAGCAGTGATATTATACATATATATATAGGTAATTTTTCTTTTTATTTAAGAAAAAAGAGAGTTTAAGTTCTATGAGCATCCTTACAAATGAACCTGGATTTCCAGAGGTATACAAGTCAGAGCTGATCAATCTTACTAAAATCACAACATATGTGCGTTAAACATCAGTGAATCTATACAGGATCGAAGTGATCCCTGCAGGGATCTCTGGTGTTTAATAGGAAAAAAGACTGGGTTGAAACTTTCTTCTGGTTTGAATATTTGTAAAATGTAAGAACAGCTAATCTGTATTAGACTAGATTTTATTCTCAAATGGTAATTCTCTCCCTTAGTATGGTGAAAAGAAAATGATTAGAGAAAGTAGTAGGGACTGAGTGATCATGTGACAATCCTTGCATATTAGATTTCATTTCATCTCAGGGACTTCAAAGTAGAAGTAATGGCACTTGCTCACACACATGGCTACCTTCCCTTTAACAGCTTTAGCGCAAGTCTTTAATGTTCACCACGGCTTGCAGCCAGGAATAGCACATCTTACCCTTCCATTGTATAAGGAACAAACTCTTTTTGCTTTTCTCAAGTTTCCTTCCTTCCAGGTGTTTGCAGGGGGGTTTATATATATATATATATATTTTTTTTTTTTTTTTCTTCCCCTCTTTCCCCTTAGTGTATCAAGTCAGGGTTGAGCATTGCATTGCACTGTTACCTTCCTCAGTAGAAGCACCAACAGAGCCAGTCACCTCTGTGCCTTCCATAAAAGTTACAGGAATTCAGTCTATTTGCCACTTCGACATCCTTACCAAATGCCCTTGAAATTACCAAATACCTTAAAATTTTGAGAGGAAAGGGGAAGGACCCAACAGCTGAGTGGGTAGAATTGGGGGAAACAGAAAGCTCCTGTTCCTGTGAGCTGCTGCTACTCAAGAGTCAATAGAAGGGCTGGCCCAGACCAGCTCTGCAGACCAACACAGGTCAGGCTTGTTTCAGGGCACTGCTGTCTATACCTGCTGGTCAGCTCCAGTGGTAACACATGGAGCTGTGGTTTGAGTTTGCCACACGGTGTGGAACTGGATTACAACATCACATCCTCAGTTTTGTCTCACAGCTTGTTCTTTCCACGCAAACTGGGATCAGCTTGAGAAACCAAAAGGCTGCTGCTGGGATTGTCATAGAAGGCGTGCTTCATTTGGCTCAGGATGAGTGCTGTCACACGTCCTCCACTACAGCTTTCTTAAATCAAGGGTTGCCTCTCAGCACATCTCTGCTTTATTTCTTCTGATGTGATGTGTTCTTCACCTGCCTGCTTCTAATGTGGCTCTGACATACTATAGTTCATGGTATGAAACAGGAACAAAATCAAACTGACAGGCAACAAACTCTGGATGTTTCATTTGTTTGCTTGGCTGCATGTGTATTCAAGTTGTTTCTAAAGTGAGGTTGTCTTGAGTGGAAGATAATCAGGGAGGAAGCTGATTATTCACAAGTAAATTTCCGGGTAAGGGAAGTGTCATGGGTTAACACAGTTTAGTTTTTAGTTAAAGAGGAATACTGCCCTGTAAGGACATGGTAATTTCTTGTGGAAGGGACAGGCACCTATTAGAGGCCAATTTTCAGATGCTGGCAAATTGTTTAACCACTGAGGATGCTGGATGCAACTTTGGGAATACCCATAGGAAGTCCTGACTGTGTCCAAGCCGGCCCTTTCCCTTCTGGCTTGCCGGCAGGTGACAGCAGCCCCTATGGCCACTCTGAGGCGTGGCCCAGGCCAGCTGGGCTCCTGCTGCTCCCCGCGCCGTTCTGCAGGAGAGCTGGCCCGGGCCTGGCCATGCCGACGGGCCCCCTCAGCACACACTGGGGGAAGGAAGGGGAGCCTACAGCTTAACATCTGGCTACTTTTGAAGCCTACCCACTCCCCCAGCCAGGTTGCGGGAGATATCCCCTGGGCCCCAGGGAGCAGCTCTGAGCCAGGCCCACCCCACGAGACCAAGGGGCGGCGGGGAGAAAGGCAGGGGCAGGGAAGGCATCCACCTGCCTGCTGACATCTTGGCCACAGTGTCTGAGCCTCCTCCGCTGGCAGGCTTTGAGCTTCCACAGCCTTGCCGTCAGTGCAGCTTGTGACCACCACAGGCCCTGGGCAAGATATTAACTCTTTCTTTACACAAATGAAGCTTCCAAAGCCCTAATCCTTATCGGAGTGAGAGGAAAGGGACAGGGTGAACACAGAGAAGACACGGCATGAGATGGAAGTCAGGGAAGAGAGAGTGAAAAGACTAACTGGGAGAAGGGATAAGAGGAGTTGCTGTTTTAGGCTGGACTTCTCTTGTGAGCTATGGTAATGAACTGTAATATATTGGTATTTCCTTTATTTCCTTTATTTATATTATCCTATTTTCCCTTCCATGGGAAAAACATCCATTTTGGGGGGAGATGATTATTCAGATTTGTGGCTTTAAGCAAAGGTATCTGTGACGGACTGAGTGAATATTGAATTAGTAGTTGTGATCCTGGGATCCTATGAGATGTTTGAAGAGAGAGAGATGAGAGATGAGTGAAGAATTCACTGCGCCAGTGAAGAAATGAGACGACATCTCTGTTCCCTGCGATGAAGAATCCCTTCCCTTCAGAGTTGCTTATCTTCAAAAATGACACCCCAGTATGCATGAGTCCAGGACCCATAAACAGCTTGGGAAACTGCTAATGGGAGGGGCTTCAGAGTCTGCAGAGAGTTTCTTCCAGGTGGGTGCAGATTTGTGACGTGGGAGCCGCCAGAGGACTGTTTCTTGTGGCAGTGTTACCGTGGCAGTTCTAAGAGAGACTCCTCTCCCCAAGAAACTGATGAAAGTTTATTTTTAGATGGCGAAACTGAAAATCACAAGTCTTGTGTCTTTATGTTGTTTGTGGGAAAGTGAACACTTGGGGGGAGGAGGAATGTTTTGAAAGTTTCATTTTGATTCTCATTTTCTTCTTTTAGTGTGTGTTAATAAATCTGTCTTTGTACCCTTTAAGATTAGAGCCTGCTTTGCTTCTCTCTTCATCCTATCTTAGAGCAGAAAAGACACTCAAACCACTACACTAAATTTGGTAAACAGAATTTGATGAATGTGAAGCCACTACATGAATTACCGTTTCTGCCTGGTTACAAATAAGATCATCACAGAAAGCCAACATTTTTAGTAGTACAGTGCATACAGTACAAATACTGTACTTGAAATGTACATTGGAAATTCCTCTAGCATCTGTATGACTTCAGGTTTTATGTACTCTTTTTCCTAGATACTATATACTCCCATCTTTGCCAGAGATTATTAATTTTCAGAGGGAAAAAAGGATTGTTTCCTGCCTTAACAAAAACTTCAAATTCAATTCTAGATTGAGTTTCTAAGTACAATGCAGCTGTTCCCCACCAGCGTTCTGGCAAAATTTAATTTAGGTGCTTAAACAATAGTGGGTACTAGGAGACCTGAATTTCCAGACTGTTGAGAAGTCATCCTCATCCTGTGTCTTATGTCTGAATAGGGAAAATTGTTGTCTGGTCTCAAGGATGATCTAAAATAATTTCAGTCGAGGGCAGCTGTATGAAGGTGTTAAGGGTGGTGTCCTTTTATTTTGTTTTCTATGTTACTCTTTCCTATATGGCCAATGCCAGCCTGCTGGCAAGTACTAAAACCATGATTGTTTGCATAGATGCATTTCTCCAGTAACTGAAGTAAATTTGAAAAAGATAAATTGACGGAAATTCCACAAACACTTGTTAATAGATATGCTTTGGACTACTGGTTTAATAAACCCAGCTTCTTCATCCAAACGCTGTGTTGAATAACTAGGGTATTGTAATGAGAGAAACTTCCTCTTTAACTAAATATGTCTCTGTGTTTTACTTTCTCAAGGGTTTATGAATTACCTTGTCTACTTTATGGTTTTGCTCTTGGCAAGCTTATTCACTTATCTGTCCTAATTTTCACGTAGCTGTCTGATTTCTTTTTCTTAAGATTTGACAGTTTTTATAAACGATAAAAATCTGCTTAGAAAAATATGTCATGGAATGTAAAAAATTAAAGTCCAAAAGCTTTAAAAAACCAAAAATAGTGTTGCTCTGGTAAGGAAGAGTGCTGGTTATGTTGCAGATTGTACCAATTTCTTTAACGTGCATTTAAGTGTTTCTGAAATTTGTGCTATAATGGTACCCTGTAGTGAGTCAGGCAGCACAAAACTGAAGAATTCCTGAACTTTTAATGTACCAATGTTGGGGATACTTAACTAAACCTGAAGTTTTTGTGATGATTTTGAGAAATGTACCAGTAGAAAGTGCAAATTTGTGAACTTGTAGTTCAGGGACAAAAGGAAGGTGACGTCAGCTGACAGCAGTCTTTTAAAGCAGAAAATATCAATGTGGTTCAATTTTCTGACCTGATTTCGTAGAATAGATTTCTCCCATGAGTAAGTTTTGTTAGTTAGTCAGGGTAAGGTATATCTATACTTTCCTTCTCTTACAGCTTGTTATCCTCACTCCCAAGACTAATGAGAAAATGACTGAAATAACAAAGCCTAATATTGTATGTCGTGTGTAGTGTTCATCAAAACAGAAAAAAGGTATGGTGGGAGGCAAAAAAAATTAGACAGTGATCCCACAGACCCTTGCCTTGAGATTCCCCATTTCCCATAACTGCTTTGCCCACAGCAGTTATTTCTTTCTCAGTCACTGGACAAGTGTTGCAAAAGATTCTGATGTGAAGTATCTCTAGGACTGAATGCTGAACTGAGAATACATTCCTCCCCACCTTGAATTCTCCTAGAACTTTTAATGGATGTATAGTTAGCTTTCTGTATTTAATAAACATTCTCACCCAGCTATGCATGTGAGGATCAGTTATTATCATCATCATCATCAGTCTGATGCTGTGCCATTAATAGGTGTCATTCTTATTGTTTTGTCCTCTGATGCCAAATAATAAATAAGTTTTAAAAAGTGATTCCTGTTAAATAAGAAAAAGTTACATTAGTTGTCAGGCTAACAGCTGAAGCAAGAATCTTTGGCCTGTGATTCCTGTATGGAAGAGTTTTGTAGAAAACAATGGAAATAGTTGTGAGAATCTCCAAACACTACAACTATTATTTTCACTTTCCTAATCAGGTTGGATTGCTACAAAGTTGATCCCTCAACAGAACACAGCTTCTTTTCAGTTGTTTTGATTTACGGTACTTGGTATGTTGGTTGAGCAAGTGGAACTCTATTCAGTTCCTAAATTTTCTATAAAGTGCATTTGGGTTTTGTAATGTCTGCGTCAGCTTGGGAGACTTGAATTGTCTGAATGTCTAAAGATCTGTTCTTCTCGTTCTCTTGGCTTCCTGCACAGCCCCAAATTTTAGAGCTAGACCTACTCCTCAAGGCCCTGACTTAACTAGCAAGTGCAAAGTCTTGCAAATGCAAAATTAATCTTTCTACATTTAATTTAAAAAATTAAATTTTGTACATTTCTCCCTTCATTCAGTGCACTTACCTCCAGAACTGTTATTACTGAACTTGGCAGGAGCTTTGAAATAACTAGTGCTTTTCACAGATCTCCCTGTTGCCTTGACTGATAATAACAATTCAAATTTCCAACTCTATGGGATAGGTTACCATAATTTAACTGTTGAATGAAAGATGAGGGGGAAAAAAAAAAAGGGGCTGAAAAATAGCCATTCTTCTGGCAATATAATGCATAAAAATTTAAGTAGCTATATGTCATGGATACCTCATGGAAAACAGGGATCAGATTCCTCCCTGAGTGAGGTGAAGCTGTGTGACCAAGGAGCTGGTTGTGCATTTATGTTGTCAGTTGTCTTCATGTTTGCCATTCACAAGCCATACTCATTTTAGAACTTGCTGCAGGGCTAATTTTACAGTGCCTCGCTTTTCCTGATACCTCAGGTGCTTTCCAAAACAAATGCATCTTCAGTGTCCAACCATCTTGGCGGTTTATCTTTTCTACTCTGTGAACAATGAAGAAATCACCAAATGCTTGGTTCACCAGCATAGCCTGGTAGAATTAGCCTTTACCAAACCAGAAATCCTGGCTGTATGGGCAGACTTGTGTTTTTGGTTGGCATGTGTTTCTTTGTTTCAGAATTCAAGCCTTCTGGGCAGAAGCTTAACTGCTGGAACATAACATGAAATGCCATTATCTTTCAGATCAGAGTGGCAGGATGACACCACTACCAGAAGACAGACCACAGAGCTTTGCAGGTGATAAGGGAAGATTTAAATAGCAAGAATTCTCAGTGCAGCTGGGTAGGCTACACTATTCAGAGTGGCATTTGTCAAGTGAATGGATTAAAGTTGTTTTAAACAGCTTTGGTACAATTCACAGACTAAAATGTTATGGAATTACGGAATCTTTCAGGTGCCATCAAATTAAACGGCTCTTTGTTATTCTTTAATATGCTATGTATTCATTCACTCCAGAAAATGTTGGTTTAGCTTTCTTACTCTGGGATTAAAGTGTTACTTACATAATTTGAAAACGATTATGTGCTCTTATATTACTTCTCTAAAACAAATATTGTGCAATGAATTTATTTATTTATGTTTTCTCTCTGTTTAATCATTGTAGTAACATTAACTTCCCAGCATGCTTACTACCTGGGAATTTCCATGATAATTTTGCTTCAAGTCAATACAGAAATTTCATGGTTCTTGTTAATCTAAGTGCAGCTGAACAGGGAAAAGCTACCATGGGAGGTACGTTGTTCGGCAACAACTAATATTAAACAGAGGTTTATTAACTATAGGTACTTAGTTACCAGGTCAGCTATCAGCCGTCACAATTATGTTTCCTTATTTCTGATTAGTACAGTAAGAGAAGGAACTGTATGTCAATTATACCAAGAGTTGTCTGTTAATTCCTGATTGAATTTTCAGTTACAATTGAATCTCAGTTTTGACTCCAGAGTTTCATTGTAAAGCTGAGATTTGAGAGGTACATGATCTGGGACAGCATCTTAATAGCCCGAGTTCTGGAATCTGTTGGGAAAACAGTGGGCAAATTTAGGGATTAGAGTTAAGCCCAAGTTAAAATACGGGAAAAGCCTTCCAGTCACCTGCCTTTCCATTTTTAATATATATGTTTTAAACTAGGAGTATTGACACGAACCTTTAAGAAAACTTGAGTTAAAGATACAATCTAATACAGGAATAAAACCCCAATGTTTTCTGATCCATCTGTGACTCACAGGTGACTTCTGAGCCAGCTGAGTGTTCAGTCTGATAGCAGATGGTGCAATCTATGAAGGACACTTGGGTCCTTCAGCAGAGCTGCAGTTTTTAATTGCAGAAATATGAAAGCTCTTTTGCAGAACAATGATTTTTGAGTAATAGAAATGTAGTGCACACTCTCTGTAGGGACATGTGCCATATTTAGCTCTGTGGAAAGAGGTGTATCTATATGATACAATCATCTCTCTTAATTCCATGTCTCTGCTTGCCCAGAGAGGTTTGTTTCCCATGTTATTGGTAGGCCTGTGAAGTGGCAGAACCAATCCTCTGCCTACCTCAGACATCTGAGACATTTCAGTGCCTTCATGACTATGAGCTGCTGATTTTTTTTCTCTGTGGTGTTCTGTAGCCACAGGAGGGCAGAGACGCCCAACGTTGTTCACGGCCACAGTGCCCTGCCTGCAGTATAAAATATTGCTGCTACCAGCATTTCAGTGCAAATCTATTGGAAAGCTTGCAGCGTGTAGCTAGGTGAAGTATAGTGGTGCATGCTCATGGTGTGAAAGTAATTGAATTAATCTTTAATCTGCCTCTACCAGTGGTAAAGTATCATGGTAATTATATTATCTAGAGAATGCAATAGTATAAAATGTAATTATTATGCATTATTTTTTACTTAGATGTCTCAAGACTAGAATATTTGCATTGCAGAAAGACAGGGAAACCAACTCCAAGTTTCCTAAGTCTGCTTCTCATGCATAACAGCTTTACAGGGTATGAGGGTGTTGACCTGAAATAGCAGATCAGTTGCTGCCTTGCAGCCTTTCTGACTGGTTTTTCACTTGTACTTTTGCATCTAAAACTTTTCTTGGTGATGGGGAGACTATTCTCATAATAGTACATATGTAGTTTATTAGTTTTGCCTGGTAATGTACTGAATAAGTAATAAGCACTCATTGGTAAGCACTCCCTTAGAATGCTGCTTAATATTTGAGACAGAAAACTAGCTCAAAAAACCAAAAAGCTTTCAAAATAATAGGATGGCATTACAGGCTATTACTTATGGTTTGATGATTGCATGTTTGATTTAGAATTTTTATCTAGACTGTAGCTCTGAATTCTATTCTGACTTTTCTATTAACTAGAGTGTATGCCTGGACAAGTCACTTATTTGTTTTTAATCTTCATTATACTGCAGATGGAATTTTAGAGTACTGCCCAGGGTTGTTAAATAATCTATTGCCTGCTCTGGATTGCTTTGCCATAGGAAATGGTTGAGTCTAAAAGTCAACAAAATTTTAACAGGAGTGGGACATTTGTAAGGGAATCAGAAGCAGCCAGGGATGAAACAGTTACTGACAAAATTAGAATTTTTTCTTCTACGTGTTTTGTGGTTTAAGCACATCTCTGTGCATAGATAATTGGAAGGATTGTTCACAGAGAAACAAGAACCCTACAGCTTCATGATACAGAAACTTTCTAAAATCATTTGTTGTTTGTCACTTGCCACAAGATCATCTCCTTGCATTGATTTGTAATGAAAGACTTTGTGATTGATGTGTCTGAAACTTGACTTGAAACAAGCCATCCTGAGATAATAAAAAAGATAGTGGTAGCATAAAAAGTGATACCTATACAGCTAAAAGATACACTTATTGTTAGCATTCAGTAAACAAAAAGTTAAGGGAATTATGTTTTTCTTCTTTTGCTCTCTGCTGCTTTTCAATCTGACATAAGTTATTGATATGCATTTTGTGGTCCTTCCCTGTTGTAAACTACACTGGTTTTGCAGCGTACTAAACAACATATATAAATGCTTTTAGTTTTCCTTCTGAATCTTGTAATTTAGTAATTCACCTATACACTGGAAATTTTACTGTTTTTTCCTCTGATATTATCAGCACATGCAAAATGTGCAGTAATGGCAGTGGAGGTTTTGCCTTTTTTTCTTCTGGAATGATGGTCAGGGTTATTCCAGTGTCAGCAGCATGCCCTGGCAGCCAAAAGGGGTGTGTCCTGAGGTGCATCAACATCGCCTGCCAGTCAAAGGAGGTGGTGGTCCTAATCTGCACTGTGTTGTTGCTGCCCCATACTGACTATTGTGTGCATTTTGGGATATTTTCTCAGTGTATGAAAGGCCTCAAACTGTGGAAGTGTGTCCAAAGGAGAGAGATCAAGATGGTGAAATATTTCAAAAAGCAGCTGAGATCACGGGATTTGCTCATCTTGGAGAAGAGAAGGCTGAGTGAGTGGTGACCCCAGAGGTGCTGATTTCCTCTCTCTGGTGAACAGTGACAGGACATGAGGAAAGTGAATGAAGCTGTATCAGGGAAAGTTCAGACTGGATGTTAGGGAAAGGTTTCCCTCTGGAATCGTGGCTGGTCACTGAAACAGGCTCCCCAGGAAAGTGGGCATGGCACCAAGCCTGGCAGAATTCAAGGAGCACCTGGATGATGCTCTTGCTCATGTGATTTAGGTTTTGGCAGTCCTGTGAGGAGCAGAGAGCTCAGTGATCTCAGTGATCCTCATGGGTGCCTTGCAACTTGAGAGATTCTGTATTTTTTTATACTCAGTCCATGCTGGAATGCTTTTCTTTTTCTGCATTTTAGATGCCTCATCAGGAGCCAGAGGAACCTGGGACTATGATTCAGGAGCGAGAGACCTTCAGAGTCCAGACTTCCAGTAATTTTATGCTACAAAAGGTGTTGGAGTATGGTGGAAGCAATGTTACTCAACAGGCTGCACTGCAAAGACTTCTAGCTCAGGCCTCAAATTTCAGCAACTCTGTTGGAGAAAGCTGCTTAGAACTTGCCAACAGTGTAAGTGCATTTTACATTTAAGTCTGCTTGTAAGTTTTGTAGCAGGACTTTTTTTGTTTGTTTTGATTTTGTTTTTGAAGAGGCATATTTATTCCAGTCTTAGAGTCCTTATGGAACCAATTTTTACTTTATTTACCAGAAAAGTTATACGATTTTAGCACTAATGTAGTGTATAGTGTTTCCAAAGCTTGATAACCAAGCTGTGCCAAAAAAGGTAGGAATCTGTGGATGGTCAAACTGAAGTTCCTAACGAATACAATTTAAGAGAAGATTTGTATATAAAAATGTCCTCCCAATTAATTTTAAGTGTGTCAGATTGCTCAAAAGTGTTGTGCAGCAGAATTCTTCACTTTATTTCATTATTACCCGGTAAAGTATTTCATACTTTCTTTAAGCCCTTGGTGCGCTTTTTTATTTCTATAGGCCAATACTATTCTCCATTTTAAAAAGCCCACATAACCTGTGTGTGCTGATTTTGACTGGAGAAAGGTGAATTTTCTTCAAAGTGATTAGTTTGCAACTGTGATTTGGGTGACACTTTTGAAGGAATTAGACATTATTTTTTGCTTTTTTCCCATTTGTATTGAAATCATGTTTGTGTTTTAATTTTTACCCAGGCATCTTATCTCAGAAAAGACCACCTATTTGGTAGCATGTTTCTGGTTTATGTTGCACAAAAGCTTAGGTTGAGAAGTAAAAGATGCTAAAATGAAAGCAAAAAAATTATAATCAAAAGAATTATGTTCTATTGGCATGTCTGACCTTGAAGAAATAAACTCCTAGTTCATGATATCATAAGATAATTCAAGCTATAAGGGAAACCCCAGGAGGTTGTCTGGTCCAACATCATACTCGAAATGGAAGGGCTTGGTGACAATAATAGGACAATCAATTGTTACTGCACGTGAGCGGCAACATGGTCCTAGAACGTGACCAGCGTCTCTGAGCCCAGGGCGTGTAGCTGTAATATCACTGATGATAAGGGGAAGGGATGGGTTCTCGTTTGGATATCCAAATACTGTTTATTCAGGAACACAAATAGGGAATAGAGAAGGGGTCCAGGGAGATTCAGAGATGAGAACACCTTTCAATAGGATCAGGGACAAAAAGAGCTTTGAATGGGATCAGGGACCAGAACAGGATTGGGCCAAGAGCACAGGGCTATATACGATACAAAAAGGGCAGATCTGAGGGTCAAGGGCCCATAGGGATAAAGGGAAGTGCTGCGAAGGGTAAATAGGAACTGGGGGAAACGAACAGGGTTACAGGGGTGGAGTGCTGCGGCAAAATTAAGCCAATAGGGATAAAGGGAGGCAAGAATATTCTGGAAAGGGTACATACATGGTGAACAGGGGTAACATCAACTAACTAACCAATAATGTAACAGAACTTAAAATATACTATCATGTGGCTGCAAAGGCCCATGCATGGGAGGCTTTTCTCACCATAATCTAGAGGGCTGTTTCTTCCCATTTCCATTGGTCTTTCCAGGGTTTAGGAATGACTACCCTGGTGGCAGGCCCCTGGGCTCCACAATCAATATATTCAAGCCACATTATTAGGAAAAAAAAAAAAAAAAAAAAAAAAAAAAAAGAAGAAAAAAAAAAAAAAGTGTCTTGACAATGCTTGCAAAAGCTTTCTTATTTTATCCAAGTTCCTAAACATGAGTTGATATAGAACCTGTTTCCATATGCAGAGTAAAAACAAGTAGATACTAAAACTTCTTTAAGAGGGAAAAGAATTTAGGAAAGTTGATAGTTTCTTAAAGGAATTGTGTCCTCATTTTTCCTAGGGAGCATAATAAGAGATCATGCTCATTTTAAGTAAGCAAGTAAATGTCGATCTTCAAATTGACTCCTTAAAAAGAGGAAAGATTGTGTGATTGCCTAAGAAAGCAAAGCTAATTTTCAGAGAATGAAGGAAAAAGGGCTTCCTAGAGATTTGTTGTACTCTAGGGATACTCTTGTATCTGTCCTAAATGTGAACCATTTTCTCTGTCAATAATTTACAGTCATTAGCTGTAAATTAAATGGAAATCCTGTGGAAATTCTTTTGGGAAATTATCTTGTAAGGGAAAGTAGCAAGAAAGTCTAAAAATAGAACTGTACTGTGAGAAAGGAGATGCTGTGATTGGTTTGTATGCTACTTTTGTTTGGTGTTGCTGTTAATGAGAATCTACCTCAAAATTTCTCATTTAATTTCTGACACTTTTATGGTTTTAGAAGTCATTAATATTGGTATGTCCTTTTCTGACTAAGTCTGCCCCTTTTTATCCTAACCCCTCTCTCCAAATCTACTCTGTTTTAAAATAATCTGATTTTTGCCTTAGTATGGGAAGCTCTGCTCCTTCAGCTTCCCCACCCCTTCCGTTACAGTCAGGGAAATGAGACCCAAAGCATCAGGTATCCCATGCTCTTAAGGCACTTATTTTTGAATGGGTGAAGGAAATGCCTTTCCAGCCCCTCTGCATGAGGCTAGTGGAGATAGGAAGTACTTTGATTTTGTGTATTTTGAGGAATTCATCCAGTATATAGGCACTTTGTGGTATGTATTGGAATTTGATTGCTTGCGTAGAGATTGATTTTTCATTAGTTACTGGCTGGGGACTCTGTTCCGTGTTTGGAAACCAATACATACAACACACCACAGGAGCTGGATCTCCTTCTCTTCTCCTACTGCAGCCATGTTTTTCCCATATTCTGTATGTAACTTCTACTGCAATTTCTTTTTCATGCCAATAAAAATGATTGCTGTAAAAATGTAGACTAATCATGCCTTCAGTTGGAACTGAACTAGATAGAAGGGCCTAAAAGTGAAGATTCTAGTGATGTGGACAGTTGAGCCTACTACAAAAGCTTTTTGCACAGAATAACCTTGCCTTCTGTTCATGTGCTTCCAAACCAAGTAGCATTTTCTTTCTGCCAGGCTAAAACTAGAATCCAAGAATTCCATTAAAGTAAGTGCCGATTATTGGAATACAGATTCAGGAGGTTTGGTTGTCCAAAAGCAGGCACAAGGGCAGTTTTGTCTGACAGATGGGGGTTTTTTTGTTTTGTTTTGTTTTGTTTTGTTTTTTCATTTAGGGGTGTGGCAAGCTGTTTCGCTCTTTGATCTCAAGCCAGCATTGTAATGACCTTTTTTGTCTCAAGCAGGTGTCAGCTGTAATGGGATTATGCATTTTGTTTATACAAACCTGGCTTCTATAGCCCTCTAAAATCGTAGTCAGTTATTAGTTTTTCTCTTCAAGTGGGCATTCTGGATTAGTTCTGCCACAACACATCTATTTTATATGAAATGTAGTTTTGCTACAGTCTTTTGAATTTCCAGCATTTTAACACACATAGAGGTGAGGAAATAGCAAGGTATATATATATATATTTAAAACTCTGTTACTATTTCCATCTGCAGACAATCGTAGCACAGTGTGATGGGTGTCAGCACCAGTCACATTTGTTCAGGCAGACTATTAATAGATCTTCTTGACTGAAGCGTTTAATTGGATCTTTTACATGACAGTTGAACAGTATCTTTTACTAGCAAATGACAAAGTTGAAATGCAGAGAGTGATGGGTTTTGACCTATTTCTACAGTTGTACTTGGATTATGTGAATGGGCATATGACAATCAGGCACTATGGGAAAGAGGGTCTTAACAAGTGTGTTTAAGTAGAACTTCTGAAGGTTTCAAAACTTCTAATTTAATTTAGTTGCGAGGACTTTGTATTTTTCCCCCTCATTGCTCAGAAAATGCCCTTATGCATCCCATTTTCTTTGCTCTAATCAAGGAAGCTCTGGCTCCAGTGCAGCTGTTCAGATCTTTTTACTTTTCCAAGGTTTTTTTCCCCTCAGTCGTCTGAAATGAGGAGCAATTCACCCAGTACAATGGGCCAGCATCATTGCACACAGCTATGCAGAATACAGTGTTAACATCATTGTTATTAGCAGTGGCAGGCTGAGTCTGAGGGCCAGGGTTAGTCTGGTGGAGCAAGATTACTCTCCTGCATTCTGGTGTGCCAGAAAGATTACCATGTAGTTCTTATTGTGATAAGAACTTTTCTTATTTTATCAGATTTTCTTTTGTAGCAGATTTTCTGCCTGCTCTCTGAGTGTGAGCTGCTGACTTGAGTTTAAGTTGGCAATGCTGGGCTTCTGTGAATCTTCATTTTCTTAAAGGGTGAGTAGGTGGCTTATTGCCCCATTTCTTATACATACACTACACACCCTTGTGTTCTGGGTTTATGAAATACAGGATTTTGGTAATAAAGTGAAACTCTTAACTGCAGTGCACATTTGAAAATGGACTCTCTGAAGTCCTCTTGCAATTCAGTGCTAGTTTAGTTATGATGGAGTAATCAACTGTTGTCCTGACAACCGAGAGAGGCAAGGCAGAGTTCCCGTAGAAACTGTCACCTGTCAGTGACACAGTAAAATTCATCAACATGTTCCTGTTCTTTGGAATTGTTTCTCTGCCTCTGTCAGGTCTGAGACATTGACCTGAGGGAGTGCAAAAATGCTGCCACTGTTAAAAGACCCCACTCATCTTTTTGTTGTAATGTTTGACTGTGTGGTTGTCAGCACAGCTGTTTTGGGGAACTTTTGGTTCTAGTAGTGCAAAAATGAGAGGAGAGTACTTATACACATGTGCTGTCTTGCGCTTACTGTTCTTAATTTACGTGAAAAACTGTTTCAGCATGATTGCTCCATTTTGGGCTAGGAATCCACATTAGCACTTCTCATCTGGGAGGCAGTTTATTGTTGTAGCTCTGTTGAAGTGAAATAGTAAACTCCACCTTTCTTCCTGGTAGGAAGCAACCAAAGTATACTTTGTTTCTCAGGAAGGGCACTGTCTCATAATGAAATAAGTTCATAACAAAATAAGTTCCTAATGAAATAAGTTCAGCCCACTGAGGTTCACGCCTTTAAGCCAAATAGCCATCAGTAATTTCTTGTCCTGAGTTTTGTATTCATTTACCTGCATCAATTGAATTTAGGGACATGACTGGAGAAAAAGACACTGAATCTTTTTATTCTCTGAATTTTTAAGAGATTGTAAGTACATGTTATTGTTTGAATCTAATTTTTACACAAATACTGATTTTCTGATATACATTATAAAAAAGGAGCTTTGCTTCTGTAGCCCCTACATGGGTGGCAGGTATTTTTTCATAATGATGAGTTATCTTTACCAGGATTCTGAGTTATGAAGGCATAACAAACAAGATCTTTTTATATGAGACATAAGGTTGTTTATTTTACTTGGTTTAGTTGGTTGATAGAGCCTTATCTGAAAGTAAACACTAGAAACAGTAAACAAACAATTTCTTAAGAAAGTAAGGGCCTATCCAGATGAGGCCTGAAAATAAGGATTTTAGTTCTGTAATCCTATGAAGTAAGTTTAAGTGGCTTGAGAAAAATAAAAACATACAAGAAAGAGAGACCATAAATGCTGAAGCAGTGTTGTCCACTGTCCCTCACAATGTAAAATGGAACTGACAGGTATGAAGGCTGAAGTAGATGCGAGTGAGGCTGAGGTAAGGTACCTTTGAAGATCATGATGAGAAACTTAAATGTAAGAAGATGTAAAGGAAAAATGTCATTGGAGAGATTTTGATTGTATATGACAAAGCAGCTAGAAGGGAAAAAATGAATTTTTTAGACCAGATCTTTATACCTGATTAGAATACAGAGTTTGGATTTTATGTTTAGCTGTCCACAGAGAAAAAAACCCTGCAAATACCAGATCTTTAGAAAAATAAAAAATACTAGTATTTACTGGCTAGTAGGGTGTTGAAAAGTGATGTGTAGACCAGCTTGCTGACCTTCATAAGCAGCTATTAAACTATGCAGGCACGAAATATGTCAAATTCATGAATTCAGATGAGGGGTGAAGGAATTCAGTTACAACAATCATAAAATATATCTGGTAGAAAACTAGGAGAGGAGTTGATTCCATAAAAGTTTTTGATATATTATTTCAGCTCATGTCATTGTTAAAGTAATTTTAGTTACAATTTCTGCTAAAATAAAGTGCTCTAAACTTTTAAGTGGTCAGAGAAGTTGACATTCTTGTAATTTAAGTGCTCATGCCAACTAAAGTCTTCTAGGGCTTCAAGCAGGGATCTGTCAGGTGCTTGCTTTGCATTTGCCAGAATTCGTCAGACTGAAGATGTTTCAAGTGTAACATTTCAGTGGATCCAAATATATATAGGTATAGAGACAGATACATAGATACATGCATAGATATAGGTAAGTGTATGTACAAGCGTATGTAAGCATATATATGCATACACACTTGTTTCTATAAGTATGTACACGTTATAAACAAATGTCATACACTGTACATACACAAATGCATGAAATAAGGGTATATATGTATGTGTATATTAACACATATAATCAGAAACTAACCAACCATTCATCTGTTAAACATTCAGAGATCTTGTCCACAGATGATGAAATGGGATGCTTGGCTGGGTGGAGGATGAAGTGTCAAGACACAGTTCTGATGTAATCCAGGTGCCAGGATCCCTATCTCCGTGGGAACTCAAATCATAATTGGATCCATGCTTGAGGAATCATGCTTAACCCACACTCCAGGTTAGGAAGCGGAGAGTTCAATGCGCTACTGGTAATGAAAGTCAGAGCACTTCCTCTCAGAGCTGTGTGAAGCACAGACTCCTGCAGATCTGACCTGACAAGCTGTCACCACCTCCCGCTGGCCTCGGCTCCCCTGGCAGAACTGCCGTGCCTGAAGGACGCTGCCCCGTGCTCCAACCTGCGGAGCAGCCCGGCTTCCGCTCCCTGTGCCCAGAGTGCTGCAGACGCTGCTAACCTTTCCCAAGAGCTACAGGGCAGCCGGCAGAAGAGTAGGAATCCTCAGCCAGGGCTGCAGCCCTCGGCTGCCGTTCGCCTTTCTCTCCTCCCGTGCAGACTGCAGGCGGCCAATGCCACCCATCTGTGCTGTGCCCAGCTCGGCCTCGCTTCCCCTCGGGAGCAGCCAGCTGCCACTTGGGCTCTAAAGCGGAGCATTCGCCCGGTGCCAGGAAGAGGCTCCCAGGGCTGGACTGCTGCCTCTTGCAACTACAAGGGCCTCCTTCCAGCCTGCCTCTGCCCAGGCTCAGGCTGCTCCAGGCTCTGCCAGGGCTGTGCCATGGGCCTCCGCCCTGGGCAAGGCTGGGCTCGCTCTCACCTCACAGTCACTGACACCTCTGCACCAGAGGAGACCTCTCAGAGCACCCTCACGGATCTTTCTGATTTCTCCGTTGAGCAAGACTCTCCTGCGGCCAAAGAGATTGCACTTTGGGATACAAATCCAAGTGGCAGGAACCCAAAGGCTCTTGAGTTGCAGCTGAAAAACCTGCATCTGCACGGGACCTTTGGGCTGCCCCCCTCTTCCTTTGGTTTTGCCTGCAAAAGCCACTGCCCTTTCTGCCTCAAGCAGAAGTACCACGGGTGCACAAAATACGGCCATTGGGCCATTTTCCCAAGGCACTATGGTCTGGAGAGGATGATTGAAGAAGAGCCTTCCCCACTTTCAAGGCACACCAAAGAAGCCGTAAATGTCACTTTGCACCTTTAAGAGACAACTGACAACTCCAAAGGAAATGCTGACCTTATTCACAGGGTGAGAAAGAAGAGAATCTTCCAGATGAGCTCAAGTTTCAGAAACTTTATTTCCTTGTAATCCTATTCTATAATCCCATTCTATAATCCTACTCTATAATCCTACTCTAAACTGGTTATGGAGACAACAAGTTGACATGATTGCCACGTTCATTTCTCCTCTTCTTTCTTCTTCTTCTTCACTGAAACGATGAGCGGTGCAAGGGTGAACGCTGGATTGGCTGATGTTACAAACGGATGCTGTACACAGGAAAAAAAAAAAATCAATGAACCATGACTTTCCAGCTGAGCGCTTCACAGGCTCTTTCAGGGGCCCTCTGGTTCCTAGAAAGACCCAGAAACAAGACAAACGGGAGCATCTGCATCTACAACTTCATATGAGGACCTTGCCATCACAGGCAAACCTGCCCCAGAATCCCACTCATCTGCTTATTTCTGGTGTCTTCATCTTGATGGGACTTTTGCCCTGCCAGGGCTCTAGAAATGGTGCCTTCAGTCCCTGGGGTTTCTTCCTTTCCGGAAACTCCGGTGACTCACATGGGTCCCTCTCTTTGAGAGACAGGCACTGTGCTGATTTCCACAGGGACACAGAACAGTACCTATCTTCCCATGCCCTGCCCCTCCTGGACTGGATGGCACCTTCCTTCCCAGCAGGGCCAGCCGAGTGACACTGGGTCCTGCATTTCTCTCTCTGCCACACAACCCGGCAGTAACCCCGGGGCAGTTGCCATCGGCTTGACTGTGCCAGGCAGCAGATGGGGCTGGGACAAGTCACCCTCAGCTGTCTCTGTTTGCATGGCAGAAACCTCCAAGAGTGGAGTGGGGGGCACAAACCAGAGCCCCTCAGAGGCTCCCAGTGAACTGCCCACAGCCCCTCCTTCCCATGGCCAAATCTCTGACTGCTTGGCAGGGACCGGTTTCCTTGGGTTCTTCCTCCATCACCATTTCATGCCTCTGTACTTGCCATTGATCTACTTCAATTATTTGCCGTCAGATAGAAGTGAACACCCCACCAAATTACAAAACAGGGCGAGAGAAACAGTCAGAGGACAGAGCACCACTCCTCTGAGGACAGACTGAGAGACCTGGAGTTATGCAGCCTGGACAAAGAAGAATAGGCCCCAGGGAGACATTACTGCCGCTTCCCAAAACTTCCAAGTGGCTGCTGAGGGAAAGCAGGACACCTTTTTTAGCACGTCCAGTTCCAATAGGATGTGGGCTAATACTTTTAACCAAAAAGGGGATCGAGCCAGAGTAGGTCTAACGAAGCATCTGTTTTCTCGGAGCATGGTGCAACACTGGCACAGGTTGCCCCGAGAGCTGGTCAGTTGATGGAACCATTCCAGGTGAGATGGGACAGGGCTCTGAGGAAGCTGATCTCTTTAAAGATGCCCCTGCTTATTGCAGGCCACTTGGACCAGAGGAACTTTACAGATCCCTGCCAGCGCAGGCAACTCTAGGACTCCTCACCATTCTTGTTTAAACAGCACCAAGTGTGGAAAGTGAGGAAGGAGGAGGGGAGCTCATCTGATGCCTTGGACTTCAGTGGAGGAGGAGCCCATCCCTGGCACACTGTTTCACCTGCAGCCCCTTGGCATTCTACCTGCAGCAGCTCCTTGGCAGACCAGCGCCGCGCCTTGTCTGTCTGCAGGCAGCAGCTCAGGAAGTCATGCGTCCAAGGAGAGAATAGGTTGGGCTGCCGCAGCTTTGGTCTCCCTCCTGTGGCTATCAGCAGTTGAGGCTGGAGAAAATGGAAACACCAGGCTCCACCTGCTTCTGTCCCAACTGTAACTGCCCTCCCAGATCCCATTGTTTAAGCTCCACTGTGCCGCAGCAGTTTCTGCCCTGGTAGAGAGGCAGAGATGACTTTCCTGTACCAAAAAAAACCCCAAATCCCAAGGCAGACACATGTCGGCTTTTCCGACATCTAGCAGATCTTGCTTCTACATCAGCTATTTCATTGACTGACCTAGTTAGTAGGAACTAAATCAGCAAACGCACGGTTCCATCTCTGAGGATTCACAGCAGCTTGACAGGCCTTTTGGAAGAGGGACTTTGCTAGTCTAACTAACCCTACTCTTTCCAAGGATTATTACATGGAAGGCATCTCTGCGCTGCTTGTTGGTCCCTTACGCACACAGCTGCCGTAAAACAAAACTCATCAGGCTATTTGTCCTGTTCTGGAGAAGAATGGTAATTGGAAGGAAAGAAAGGAAATCCACCATGCATTCCTCAGGGAAGGAAACAAAACACTTGGAATCTCATATTCAACACAGACACAAAAAGAAGCCTGCACAAAGGTATTGGGATGAAAAGGCCTGTTTGGGCACACAGGAGCCACCTGCAGCTCAGCCTCTCAGCAGTCTGCAAGTTTCAGCTTCTTTATGTGGCAAAAGGAAACCTTTTCATGGTCAAATCAAAAGCAGGAGAAGTGCCATCCCTGTGATAACCCTCTGCTCATTTGGATACTCGGGTCCAGGCATTAATGGTGTGCCCAGCGCAGAAAGTGCCGGGCAAGAAATGGGAAGTTTGGGCAGGCTCTCCGCATGACACCAGGCTGCGGCCTGGTCTCTGTAAAAACACCCATCACAATACTAACAGCTCTGTGCTGGTGGCACTGAAATAGATGGTGACCAAAGAGACTCCGTTACTATCCTCTTCAATCCAGAGGAAAATTTCCAAGCCTAAAACAGCAAACATACCCCCCTTGGGAACAAATAATTAGGGCATCTTTCTTCCCTTTTCTCACATGGCCAGAGGTCACAAAGGGGGGTTCATCCTGCCCCTCTGCAGCTGAACTAATCCACCGGACATGGTGGGGAGCTGGAGTGCTCAATGTCATTGGAACTGTGCAACCCAGGGCTGTCCCAACTCCTAGGGTAAAGGAACAGCGCCGGTGTCAACCTCACACCTTGGATCCCAGCCCCAGGCACCTGAGCGCAAGCCCATCGACTGGTTAAAGGACCAAGAAACAGCCAAGGGTCCGGCATACAGTTCTAACTGCAGTTGGAGAAAAATACATACTATTCTAACTGCAGTCAGAGAAAAACACATCCTAAACTTATACAGGCCACCCCGACACGTGACAGAATGATGTACAGATGACTTGAAAGGCTGAAAATTTGGAAGACCCACAGGATTTGGGAAAGAAGCCACAGCATGGAGGAAAATTGTTGTGCTGCGGTCAAAAAAAGGAAAAAGCAAGCAGAACTGCTGCTGTAGGATTGATTTGGTGGTTGTTTTTTATCTCTTTTGGCTTTTCTTTTGGCTTTTCTTTTTGTTTTTTCTTTTGGTTTTCTTTTTTGTTCTTCTTTTCCTTTTTCACTTGCTTGGGTTTGGGTTTTTTTGGTTTGTTTTTTTTCTCTTTTCCCTTTTTCTTGTTCTCTGTGTTTTTCTTTTGCTTTTTTCTCTTACTTTTTCTATACAATTGAAACTGCAAAGATTCGACCTCCCTTTCAAAGGGTACTCATAACAAATCTGTCCATTCCCCGGGAAAATTCCTTTCCTTCAGAGACAGAGCTACAACATGCTTCAAGAAGCAAAAGTCAGGCATGGCTGGAGGGCAAAATGGCAGGTTTCTGAAGTGCTTACCTGCCACTTCCCTTCTGATGCAACCAAACCTACAGCAGCTGCTGATGTGCTGCAGGGGACATTTTTAGAAGGGGACCTTCTAAAGAAAGGTGGAAGTGGTGCCAGCAGATGGCAATGGGATTTTGTCCAATGGCACACAGAACACGGGACAGGTGAGAAGGACAGCAGGATCAGTGAGTATTTGCACCTTACCGAGACAGGAGTTCCATTCCAGTAAGGAACTTCTCCTTCCACCATCTCAATGCCCACAATTCCAATCGACCATATGTCTGCTTTGGGGCCATACGGTTGACCTGTCACGACTTCAGGCGCCATCCACCCAGAAGTTCTGGCCACTGAGCTCTGCCTACTCTGCTCAGGGAGGAGCTGAGCAAAGAGGCCAAAATCCGCTGTGGACAAAACAACACACGATGAAAGCCAACTGGAATTTGGAAACGAAGCAAAAAAATTGCCCACGCTCGGTCTAAGAGTGTGCCGGTGAATCTCCTGGAGAACTGTCCACCACTGGGTTTCCTTGGGGCTTAAGCCAAGGAAGTGTGGTGTTGGCCACTTCCAAAAAACTGCCAGCTTTTTAAACACTGCTCACAGCAGTGTCCTTTATTCCCCTGAAGGGTTAGATGGCAGCTCTCTCCCTCTGGAAGGGACACAGACCCATGCCACTCTTGACTGCTTGGGGTTCCTTGTCACACCTCTGTGCATGTTGCAATTGTGCCTTCAGCTTGCAGCCGGGGCCCCTGCACTCCCACCAGCACCATCTTTGGGGAGCTGGCAGTCGCTCAAAAGCAGCCCCAACACTCCATGTGCTTGGAATGCTGCAGCTGACTAAGAATATACTGACCCAGCTTGACAGAGCCGTCAGTTCTGAGAAGGATGTTGTGGCTCTTTACATCTCGGTGGATCACGTGGTTTGAGTGAAGAAAATCCAACCCTTGCAGGCACTGAGAGAGAAAACAGAACCAGGAGGGCAAAACTTAGGGATGTGATTTCTTCACACAAGAAAGGAAACGGCCCTAAAAGTTCCCCCTCCAGGGGAATAGGGTGGAATGGCAGAAGACAGTGCCACTGAGAGGAAGAGCTTGTTGCTCCAAGACTAGCAGAGCAGCACCTTTCTAAAGAGAGGCATGCCAGCCTTTGCAAGAGCAACAGCAACTGCCTCCTGCAAGCCAGCCCGAAGGACTGCTGCTGCAGTGGATGTGCTCAGAAGCAGAGAGCATTTTGGCTGCACTACTATCCTTTTCAGCTGAGGACTGTGAGAAATGAATCTCTCTCTTTGGTTTGCTGTTCCTTTCCAATCCTGCTGCTACTCTCTTTGCTTTTAGAGGCAAGGAATACAGTGCAGACAGGCTTGAGGTAAACATTCAAAGAGGCGAGGTGGAGAACAGCAGCTACAAATACAAGAGACAGAGCGAGAATACAACAGCAGGAGATAAGAGTACCAGAAGAGCGTACAGAGTGAGTGCAGAGGCCTTGGCGAGCAGCTCACCTGAGATGCTCTTGCTTGCCATAGCATACCAGCAATACAGAAACCAACGGAATGCACATGGAATCACTCCAGTTCTGAGCCCCAGTTTCCCAGACAACCCTGCCCCAGCCCAGAGAAGCACAGATGGGATGGCTGACCTCCCGACTGATGGTTGCCATCTCGTCTTCACACAGGCAGCTCTTGCTGATGACATCCCGCAGAGTGCCTCCCTCCATGTACTCCATAACCAGCCAGAATTCCTTATTCACAAGGTAGCTGAAAGAAGGAAACAAGGGCATGGACCTAGACATGCCTGGCTACGTTGGTTTCATGGTTGATTCTTGTTCCCAAGTCCCTGTGTGTAACAAGGACAGGAAAAAAGGAATAACATTGCCTCTAGGCTATGCAGTGTTTGCAATCTGTCTCAGGAGAAAGGCACAGCAGTGAAAAAGGAGATGCCTTAGATGGCCAGCAAGTGAAAAATGCAGTTTAGTAACAGGCCAGATAAAAGACCTGTTGAGCTGCATGTTTCTGGAGAAAAGGCAGCTAGTCTTCCTGGCATGCAAAGCCATGGAAAAGAGGGGCCACAATCCAAGGCAAATCCTTGTTTAGTTTATCCACACCTACGAAGACACTTGAAAAAAAACTAGCCCCAAATCAACAGGGTGGCAGTGAACTTACAGGCTACTGATTTACTTAGGTAAGATTGGTGCGGGCTTTTGAACAGTTTTCAAACCACACGTGCCAGGGAAGACTCAGGCATGCAAGATACACCCACTTCCCATCCACTGGAGATGAGCAGAGCAATATTAGTTAACCGATAATTAACAGCACTATTTTCTGCCAGTGACCAAAGTGGGTTTTTACCTTGCATGCCTGCAGTACGTCAACAAACATTCATGGGACAAAAGCACAACAACTCACGTGTTTAAACAGTTGACCAGGTTGGGATTCCCATTCATCTTCAGGACCAAGAGTTCACTGAAGTTTAATTCCTTCTTCCCCAGTCCTTGGAGATTGATTTTCCTTATGGCCACCTAAAATGACATGGAAAATCTGTCACTTTCCAAGTTAGTGGAACAAGACATTTTGGAACGACACTGCTGAGCTGTGCCAAGGTGCCTTGGGATAAGACAAAGGAGTACTTAGGAACTGACATTCCAACAGCCCATTTCTCTGCTCCTTTGGGGGCCAGTTATAGCACACATGGCCACTGATATTCTGTCTTGTCCACTTGGTAACAAAGGTGTCTCAGCTATCACCTCCAGACCTCTGAGCACACTCTTTGCTGCTCTTTCTAGGATTCAGAAGTAATGTGCTCCCTACTACTCTGTGCATACTTCTTGGGCTATGGGCAGGGCTTAGGGCTTTTAGGGATGCTTGCAAATGTCTCCCTAAGGGCAGTTCCCAAGTGCACCACTGCAGGTGGCTGAGGAACTGCCAGTGACATTCAGATGTATTTTCCGGCAGCCAGAAACAAGAATTCAGGACTCAAGCTGTAGCCTCAAAGAGCAGGGAAAGAAATGCTCGAGGGGGAAGCACCTTTGTGCCTTAGCAATTCAGCACGTGAGCGAGTCTTTCTCTGAAAGGAACTGCTGCCCTCCTTGGCTTTCTTCTGGCAGCTGAGAAAGACCAAGACTGTCCCAAATGCAATTTGCAGGCTGACACCAGTCTGTGCTTCTTGTGCCTTTTCAGCACGCCTCTACCTAGAGCTGCAACCACAGCTCCCACCAGAGAGATAAGCCCCTGAGAGCAGCAGAGTCTGTGAGGGCTCTTGACATTTACCTCTCCTCGGGTGGCAGTGTCGAGTGCTCTACAAACCTCTCCAAAAGTCCTAGAAATAAAAGAGCAGCAAAGGAAGGAGAAAGCGTTTAGATCTTGCAGTGAAAGCCAGCCCAGACAGGAGATCTCTGCAGTAAATGCCGAAAACCTGCAGCATGCAGGAGGGGTCTGTCAGAAGGCAGATGAAGCATTTTGCTCTCAAGTGCATGGCTGCTGGGCCCGAAGCATTGAGGATTACTGCCTGAGCTCAGAAAGAGAGCTTCTTCTTTCTTCTCGGGTTTCAGTTTCTAAACTGTGCAGTAATAATCCTGACCATGGAGTATTTCCTTCAGCAAACTCTTGGAAAACAAGCTATGAGAGGGGGGTAGGTTGCTCTTTCAGGCAAGCAAGATTCTTCTCATTCTATTAGCATGGCCAGCTGATTTAGAGACATACAAAAATGCTAAGGAAATTAACACGGAGCTGTCTCACACTCGAGGGACCAGGAGATCTACCATGTCCTGTTCCTTGCTGCAGGCAGCACCTTGGCAGCGTGGAGGTGTCTTTGACAATGCCTTCTGGCCAGGCTCACAAATTCTGACCGGTACTGAGAGATGGGACAATCTAGCCACAGTGTCTGGACATGCTGGCAGCTTGCCGGACTTCCGACTTGATAGATATTCCACCAGGAAAACACCTGGCCCATGGTTTTGTGGTCAGACTCACCCACTGCCGATAGTTTTAAAGATGCTGTATTTTGCCATGGGATTTTCCTTGCTCACAATTGCCCCTGTGAGAAACAAAATTCAAGATGCTCACTTTAAAGCAGAGAGCCCAGCTTCCAGGAGACAGAAAAGGCAGCCCCATTGCGTGCGGCCCTGAACCCTTGATGGTCAGCTGGGTAACAACAACAACAACCAGAGAGACAGCTCTGAAGCACAGATGGCCAGCAGAGACTGATTTTCTACAGAAGTTCCTAGGGGGGGAATCCTAATCCTAACTGTCCCCGTGATATGAAACTGAGGAGGAACATTTGGTACAGCTATGCTGACACGTGCACACAAGACACTGTCCCTCAGACAAGAAATACACAAGACGTACTCAGTAGCTGCAGGGAGTCATCGTCGATCTGCTGTTGCTGAGCAGCAGTTCTGTCAGCGCTGGACATGACCCAACTGCCCGGGCTCCGCTTCTCAGCTTCATGAGCAAAGGGTCCTTGACACAACGCTGCTGCTGCTGCTGCTGCTGGTTGGCTGAAAGAGCCCGCGTAGATCTGGGAGGAGAAATGAGTTTGCTTCAGAAAGGTGTCTGGCAGAGATTACCCTGAGATCCCATTCCAAAGGCAAGCCCTTAGGAAGAAAGATGCTGTCAGCCCCATGCAGGGCTCTTAAGATGGATTTTTTGGATGTCCACTTCTTCTTGACTGGATGCGTCAAAGCCAAGGACTGGTTTTTCTGGAGTTCATGGCCAGATTCATGTTCCATTTTCATGGATTTTCTGAGGGAGGACTGCCACAGTGACCATTCCACTTCCTCCCAAGGACTCTCTGCCCCCTCCAAAGGCTGCAAACACACTTGCAGCTCCTTGTTCCAATGTCCTACCTCTTCCCACTGAGTGCCCTTGTCCTCCACCACCTTCACGTCACGCTCAACCTGCAGCACTTCTGCTGGAGACAGTTTCGGTGCCTCACGCCGATCTTGGGGCTCCTGCTTGCCAGTCATTTGCTGGAAGCCTTTGCAGGATGCCCGGTGAGTTGTCAACACTTCCACCTCAAGTCAAACAGAACAAAACAGTCAGAGACTACAGCTTGTCCCTGTTAGCCAAGAGTCATCAGCTGTGAGGAAAGGGAAAGAATGGATTACAAGGGCTACAGACAGCTTGTTTCCATCCTCCATCTTGGTCAGCATGTTCCACTGTTAAAACACCTCAAGCAACAAAGAGAGCAGGAAGAGGCCAGCAGGAATCAATTTGGATGACTGCTGGCCAAAAGGCCAAAGGACTAGTTCCATTGTCCAGGGCAGCAGTTGAGATTCATGATAGCAGGAGATTTCCTTCACAATGGCTGTGACAGACACTAGAGCAGGATGGCACTCAGAGGCATCACCCCACTTGCCTGCTGCTCTTCAGTGGAAAGGCAAGAAGGGCAGGAAGCACCAGCTTGGTGACTGTGGTGGTTATCGCTGTTTCACTCACTTGCTTTTGCAGAGCTTGTGGGAGGGGATTAAATATGTCTCTGATGATTTTTATTTCTTCCTCCAGCCTCTTCTGCCTTGCCTTGATCCTAGCCTCAGTTTCCTGCAGCCGTGCTTGCAGCTGTTCCTTGACGTTCTGTAAAAAACCAGACAGAGAATGTTTCATGAGTGGAGAATGTACCACTCTTCACTTACCTTGTTTGGTCGATCTCCCCTCTGCTGATGGAGATTCATCTCCACTTGGATGCTCCTCGTGTCTTGTGTATTCCTTCTCTTCACTGCCTTCATGTGACTCTGAGCTTCAGGCAGCTCTGCTTGTTGTTCTGCCTTGATATTCTGGACACACAGCTGCAGAGCAAGTGACAGGGAGCTGCCATCAGGCTCAGCTTTTCTTCTTTCAGCTTTCAAATCACATTCATTCAACCACTTCTTTCTGTGTCCCTGCCCACCTCTGCTTCGGTTGTCAACCTCCTTTCCCAGTGCTGATCTCTGCAGAATTACAAGGCCCTGTGCTTTCAGTGCCTGTGGGACTCCTGGCCTCCTCAGTCCCAAGAGCTCCATTTGATGCCCCTGTTCTGGCCCTTCCCTCTGTCACCTGGTCAGTCAGGCTTACCTGTTCATTCTCCTGTGGCTCTTCCACCTGCTGCCTGAGCTGCTCTTGGGCTGGGAACAGCTCTCCCTGAGTTTGGCATGGCATCTCTGGGAAAGCAATCTGCTCATGCCCACTCTCTGGAAGGACCTGCACAGAAAGCAAGAGAAGATGGGTTTCAACTTCCCATGCAACATCTGTGGGCCAGGACTCAATGACTCATGGGCTCACACATCCCTAAAGCACTGTTCCTACTGCTGCCCTGGGTCATTCTCTGCCCATGGAGAGGCAAAGATTCCAAAGTGACACTGGCAGTACAGTCAGGCTCCATGCGGGGCTGAAGCTCCAACAGCCTCTCAGGCAGCGGACAGGGAAGGTGAAGCATTTCTCAAGGCTCTAGTGAGGGTATCCCTACGCTTCTACTGTATCCTCTTTGTCGTTGTGCAGCGACTGACACCCAGCCCTGTCCCACAGCTTCATCCTGCCTCTGCAGGTGGCTTCCTGTGTGAGCTCACTCCTTGTGAGAGAGACTTCTGCACTCCATGTTCTCTTCCGGACTGCACCACCATTCCTGCCCTTCTGACATACATAAGGTGCAGAAGCACCTTAGCTCGCTGGGCAAAGAGAAAATGAGCACTGCTTCTGCACCAAGCACACCCAAGCAAGCAAGCAAGCAACAAGGCAAAAGATGAAAGTGTCTCCTAGTGCAGTGGCTGAAGAACTTGGATGCAGTCAGTGTGTGTTGGCCAGGGAATCAGCCCTTGTGCTGGGCACTGTCCAGTAGGCATTTCGGGAATTTGGCCTGAAGATGCCTCATGACCGTCCACTGTTTCTGCCTAAAGCTGCCTCAGCACCTCCTCCCTGGGCTTCTCCTCCACACCCTTCCCCAGCTCCCTTGTCTTTCTCTGGACACGCTCCAACCCCTGCATGACCATGTGGTTCCCAGGGGCCCACAACTGGACACAGCCCTCCAGCTGTGCTTGCAGCAATGCCCAGCACAGGGGGACGGTCACCGCCCTGCTCCTGCTGTTCCCCTATTGCTGACACAGGCCAGGATGCCCTTAGCCTTCTCGGCCACCTGGGCTCACGGTCTGCTGCTCTTGATCGCCACCCCAGCCTCCTTTGGTCCCACGGAGCTCCCCAAGCTCACAGGTGCACATTTGACTTTACATACAGCATCCAGAATTTACACATGCCCTTCCCGCTCTTAGCAACACAAGATAACAGGCAAGGACCATCAGCTCCACACCCGCTCCAAGCTCCAGTGCATTTTACAAAGCTTACACTTCACCACAAAATGGAGCAACAGAAACTTGCTGCTTCTGGGGTCCTGCCTCACAAGAAGGATTCAGAAGCGCACCATCGCTTTCTTTTGCCCCACGGGACAACAGTGGTCCCTACAGCTTCATGGACAACACAATCATCTCCTTGCAGCTGCTCAGAAGCCAAAAGACAGCTGGGCCAAAAGACTCTGTTCAAGTGAAAACGATTGGAGAGTACTGCGGCACCGTTCCACAAGCCAAACACACGTATCTCAAATGGGAAAACAAACAAACAAACAAAACCTTGTGCCCTCCACCACCACCCCATGCGCCCTTGGCCATAGCGCTGCAGAAGCCAAGACACAGAGCTTCACTGAGCCCAGCCTCGGCTCCACTGAGCCCATCTGGCAGATGCCCACGCTCAGCACCAGCCCTCTGGTGCCCCAACATGGCCGAGCAAAGCCCGTTTTCCAGCTGTCAGTGGCTGGGGAGAAACACTAGCTCCTGGCAGGACTGCAGCACTCAGCATCCTCAGCCAGCAGCAGCAGCAGCAAGTGCTGGCTGGGCAGGAACTTGCACTTCTGCCTTGCACTAAACACAGCACCTCCCCAGAACTGGCACTTACTGTCTCCGCAAAATGGGGATATGGCATGGCCACAGCTGGAAGCCTGCGGCCACTTGCCCCATTTTGCTCTTCTTCGACTTCTTCTCCAGCAGGAGAGACAGACAGTGGAGACAGTGCGATTGACTCTTCGCTCTGTGGAAAGAGAGGAGCGTGAGGGATAGGCCATGACTTAGCACGCAGAAGCTTCTTTTGTTTCCCATCTACGAGCATGACTACTGAGGAGAAATCGCCAGCTGTGAGAGCAATGGGATTCTGGGTCACTGTGAGTAAATGAAGATGGGCTGATTCTGGACAACTGCGTACGACTGTGAATTCAGTATTGTCCACTGGCTACTATCAGCAAGCAACGTTCTCTCTGTGAAACGGAGCTTACCGTCATTCACGCTTCTGAATTGGAGAAGGTGGATATAGGCAGCAACATCTTTGCTCTTGCTGCTAAAGACACAAAAAACTGAAAAGTGTCTCAGAACCTGATCCAGTGCTGGAACAGGGTAGGCAAGCTTGTGCAGAAGCACCTTAGCTCGCTGGGCAAAGGGAAAATGAGCAGTGCTTCTGCACCAAGCACACCCAAGCAAGCAAGCAAGCAACAAGGCAAAAGATGAAAGTGTCTCCTAGTGCAGTGGCTGAAGCACTTGAATGCAGTCAGTGTGTGTTGGCCAGGGAATCAGCCCTTATGCTGGGCACTGTCCAGTAGGCATTTCTGGAATTTGGCCTGAAGGTGCCTCATGACCGTCCACTGTTTCTGCCTAAAGCGGCCTCAGCACCTCCTCCCTGGGCTTGTCCTCCACACCCTTCCCCAGCTCCCTTGTCTTTCTCTGGACACGCTCCAACCCCTGCATGACCATGTGGTTCCCAGGGGCCCACAACCGGACACAGCCCTCCAGCTGTGATTGCAGCAATGCCCAGCACAGGGGGACGGTCACCGCCCTGCTCCTGCTGTTCCCCTATTGCTGACACAGGCCAGGATGCCCTTAGCCTTCTCGGCCACCTGGGCTCACGGTCTGCTGCTCTTGATTGCCACCCCAGCCTCCTTTGATCCCACAAGGCTCCCCAAGCTCCCAGGTGCACATTTGACTTTACATACAACATCCAGAATTTACACATGCCCTTCCCGCTCTTAGCAACACAAGATAACAGGCAAGGACCATCAGCTCCACGCCCGCTCCAAGCTCCAGTGCATTTTACAAAGCTTACACTTCACCACAAAATGGAGCAACAGAAACTTGCTGCTTCTGGGGTCCTGCCTCACAAGAAGGACTCAGAAGCGCACCATCGCTTTCTTTTGCCCCACGGGACAACAGTGGTCCCCACAGCTTCATGGACAACACAATCATCTCCTTGCAGCTGCTCAGAAGCCAAAAGACAGCTGGGCCAAAAGACTCTGTTCAAGTGAAAACGATTGGAGAGTACTGCGGCACCGTTCCACAAGCCAAACACAGGTATCTCAAATGGGAAAACAAACAAACAAACAAAACCTTGTGCCCTCCACCATCACCCCATGCGCCCTTGGCCATAGCGCTGCGGAAGCCAAGACACAGAGCTTCACTGAGCCCAGCCTCGGCTCCACTGAGCCCATCTGGCAGATGCCCACGCTCAGCACCAGCCCTCTGGTGCCCCAACATGGCCGAGCAAAGCCCATTTTCCAGCTGTCAGTGGCTGGGGAGAAACACTAGCTCCTGGCAGGACTGCAGCACTCAGCATCCCCAGCCAGCAGAAGCAGCAGCAAGTGCTGGCTGGGCAGGAACTTGCACTTCTGCCTTGCACTAAACACAGCACCCCCCAGAACTGGCACTTACTGTCTCCGCAAAATGGGGATATGGCGTGGCCACAGCTGGAAGCCTGCGGCCACGTTCCTCATTTTGCTCTTCTTCGACTTCTTCTCCAGCAGGAGAGACAGACAGTGGAGACAGTGCGATTGACTCTTCGCTCTGTGGAAAGAGAGGAGCGTGAGGGATAGGCCATGACTTAGCACGCAGAAGCTTCTTTTGTTTCCCATCTACGAGCACGACTACTGAGGAGAAATCGCCAGCTGTGAGAGCAATGGGATTCTGGGTCGCTGTGAGTAAATGAAGATGGGCTGATTCTGGACAACTGCGTACGACTGTGAATTCAGTATTGTCCACTGGCTACTATCAGCAAGCAACGTTCTCTCTGCAAAACAGAGCTTACCATCATTCACGCTTCTGAATTGGAGAAGGTGGATATAGGCAGCAACATTTTTGCTCTTGCTGCTAAAGACACAAAAAACTGAAAAGTGTATCAGAACCTCAGGGCTGCGGGGGAGTGCTTCAGTTGGCGCCCAACGTCGGTTTTCATTATATTAAAAGCCCACGCAGTAGCTGGAGCCCCTTCCAGGGGTCTCAAAAGCTTTTGAGCAGTCAACTGCCATACCATCTATGAGTTGCCTTTTTTGTGACCCTAAGTTGTTGGTGAAATGAACAAAATTCAAAAGACTCCCAATCAGGCACGGGGTGTTGTATGGGTTGACATCTTGACAAGCAAGTTATGTTGTATGTTGTATTGTTTAGCATGTTGCTAAAAAGGTACTGTTTGTGCCCAATTCATACCCTCAAGTTTTGTATATCTGTATTCCAAGTTGTGCACTTCCTTCTCCCCAAACCCCAGATTCCCCTTTACCTTCCGTCGGGTTAGGCCTCCGCTGCTCCCCGCCTGCTCATCACACTGCTGACCCCGCCTAATATGAAAATCAGAAAACCCCCATAATGTTCGGCTCCAAACGGAAGTCCAATTACCACCAGGAAGTCCCTAAAACAACGAGCCAACATAAAATCTGGACTTGTGGGGGCGCTGCCGAGTGAGGAGGGTGTCCGGCTGCTTGCAGAAAGCTTCTACTTCCTCGCCATAACCTCACAAGCATAGGACAGAGATGACACCCCTAGACCAAAGGAGCCAAGCGAGTTCCTGGGGACTCCCGTGAGGCAGGAATCCCGACTCTGCGGCGCGGGCAGCAGATTCATCTCGCACCTCCTCCTCAGCGGCGACCCGAGAGAAAGGGAGCAGCAGTGGCGCAGGTGACCCCTCGAGTTCCCCTTTTGAAAAGAGCTGATTTTAATAAAGGCCTTTCAAAAGGAGCAGGTCTCCTGGCCCAATTTTTATCAGCTGGGGGGTCGTCCGGGATAAGCCACGCCCAGAAGAGGACCAGGACGGAAAGGCGCCGCCCGACCTGGGGCTCCTGGACAGCTGGTCATCCCGGACCTGAGGACGACGCTCGCTAGCATCGAGGGACGCCACTAGGGAGCATCAGTGAGCAAGCGGTGGCGGGAGTGGAGGCGGATGAGTGTGGAGTGAATGAGGGGGGGGGCTGGCAGCTCAGACCCCCCGAGCGAGTGAGCGAGTGACCACTGAGCGAGTGAGACGCCTCCAGGGGCGTAGCGGGCCCCCCTCTGGACGTGCGGAGGAAAGCTAGAGAGTGTGTGGCACGTCATAGGGTGAGAGAGGATATAGGTCCCCCCCCCCGATTAGACCTGTAGGGGTAGACCACCTAGGCTGCCTTGAGCGTGCCGGGTAGCCAGGGGTGAGTGTGAGGCATGCACCACACCAAGGGTGTGGGGAGGGAAAGAGGGCACTGGCTGAGGCTACGGCCCGGGGGTCTGAGTACTGGCTGGGGTAGCAGAGAGGCTGCTTTCGGGGTACTTTAGACGCTGGCTGGGGTAGCTGTCGGGGTGCTGGGATAAAAGAGCTGCACTGGCTGAGGCTATAGTCCGGAGTAGTTGTCAGGGTGCTGGGTGTGAAAGTTAGGGAAAAGGTCTCAGAGCACAAGAGACCTGCGTGTAGGGGAGAGAGCGAGTTGTGCACTACATACCCGAGTGCTGGCTGTGGTAGTGGCCGGAACCCTAAGGGCGGGTTGCCCGGGCTACTTTCGGGGGCTCGTGGTACATAGGGAGTGAGTGAGAGCCGGCTGGGGTAGTGGCTGGAATCCTGAGGGCGGGTTGCCCAGGCTACCTTCGGGGCTTGTGAGTGGGGGTACTGGCTGGAGTAGCAGGTGAAGCTACTTTCGGGGTGCTGGAGTGCTTGTGATATTAAACTTTGAGTAGCCCGTCTTTAAACCTAAGTTCGAGTAGGGGCACATTAAGGAAATTTAATTTGAGATAAGGGTCAGGTACTTATAAGTTTGTGTTGCTCTGTCTTAAAGTTTCTGTTCGGGTAAGAGCACCTTATCATTTTTATTTGAGACCCAGTGAGAATGGGAGCGTGTATGAGCAAACAAAAGCAGTTTGAGGAGAAAGGAGAAGGAGAAATAAAAAATATTCCACCAGATAGTCCGCTAGGACAAATGTTAGAAATGTGGGAAGTTGATGAGATCACTAGAGATTTGAATAAAGTAAAAATGATTCATTATTGTATAGAGGTCTGGCCTACCTTAGATTTACCCGAAAAATGGCCATGGTGTGGGACTAAAGACCCCTGGATGTGCTTACAATTAAATCAATATTTTAAAACCCGAGGAAACTCAAATACGGAGCAAATACTTTATGCTGCCTGCTGGCAGAAACAAATAGTAAAGAGTGAGACAGCAAAGATTTGTAAGCTCCAAGAAGGGAAGCAAAATAATGAAAGAGAAAGAGAAATACAACAGGAAATTAGCCCCAAGTGGGATCCTCTAGACAATTTACCCCCTCCTCCAGTCTATCCTGAAATACCCCAAGCTACTCCTACGAATCCCCCAACCCTGCCTGTAAATCCTTCCCCAGCCTGTCCCCAATCATCCTCAATGACTATGTTATGAATAAAATTGGGAATGTTCAGACTGCAAAGGGATTTGCCAGTTTCTGTTCCAGCTGTATTGCCTGTTATTGTTCTAACCCTGGTTGAAATTCCCAGTTAATGTCCCAGTTAATGTACCTACCCCCTTCAATTCTAAGAGTTTGCTGTTAAAGGGTTTTTATCTGTTTTATCTGTTGTATTACCCTACCTTTAGTTGTTTGTACCCCTCATCCCCTCTGACTCGTCGGGTGACCCAGCCGCTGCTCCCCGGAATGGATGCCACGTTCCCCATAAGGACTTGCGCACCCATGCATATTAAAATCGTGTTGCCGCCTAGGAATAAAACAACCCTGACCAACGAGCCACTTTAAAACACACAAAGAGACTCCGAACTATGTGCTGTGAAGGACCTAATGGAGCTAATCACACCCATTCCAGCCCAACGAGTGAGTCACCACGGCTTGAATGGCACTCGAGCACGGAGACCCCCTCAGGCTACTGAGCCCAAAAGGAGCCTTGGGATGATCCCGCGAGGGCAGAGGCCCCCAGTCCTGCCGGAAACGACAGGCCTGCGTGAGCCCTCCTCCTGGACGTCGACCATCGGGAGCAGCGGCGGCGGCAGCGCACCCCCGAGCCCCCACCTCTAGGCCCTTCTCTAATAAAGGCATAAACAGGGAGCAGAAGGTCTCCTGGCCCGTTTCTTTGACAAACTGGGGACTCGTCCGGGATCGACCACGCCCACGAGGACCGAGGAGGACCGGCCACCCACTTCGGACCTTCGCGGGACAGCTGGCGACGCCCCGGACTGGAGGAAGGCCTAGAGGGAGTCGACGCCGAGGAGCACCGGACTGGGTAAGAACCTCCGGTGGCGGGATCGGGCAGGAGGTGCGCGAATGGTGTGTGAATGAGACGGGGGCCGGCAGCTCGGACTCCCGAAGCGATTGAGGACTCCCTGGTACCACGGTTCCGGACTCCCGCGAGGGGGCCGGCTGGGAACGGGAGGAAGCGAGTCAGGCCCTGATAGGGCCCAGAGGAACGAGTGAAGACGCCTCTTGGGGGGGTTTCGAAGGGCAGCGCGTAAGCGACCCCCGACGACTAAGAGACCCCTTGAAGGTACCGGGATAGGGAGGGAGATCCGGACCCCTAGGAACCGAGTCCCGGGATAAGGCGCAGGGAGGAAGCGAAGTCAAGGCCTGTCCTCAGAGGGGAGGACGAGGCGGGGAGGACTTCACAGTTTCCGTTGGGACCTGGCCTTTAGGTCAAGACCCAGGGTGTTGGAAGGGGATAGCGCTTAACCCGTTGGGACCAAACCCTGGCATCTTGGATAAAAGGGGATAAGCGTGTGGGGAAGAGATTAGCTCGTTGGGACCCCCATCAAACTCCCTGTTTATTTTGGTGATTTGAGCAGCCGCTTTTCTGTTTCTTTGGTTGAGTGAATACGAGGTTTTTTTGGAGTATTGCTTGAAGTCAGGGCCTGTCCTCAGGGAGGAGGACGAGGTGGAGAGGACTTCACAGTTTACAGTTTGGTTTTTTGGTGCGTTAGCGGTTGTTTTGCCCGTCTGTAGCTTTCCGTTCGGGTAGGGGCACGTTATTTTTATTTCAGTCCCAGAGTAGGAAAATGAGACAGTGTGTAAGCAAGTGGAATCTTTCAAAAAGGAAAAGGCAGAGCTGGCCGAGAAGATCTGGTGGATAACTCAGGATATGTATCTGGTTATAAGCATGCAGGCACATACGATCATAAAGTACAAGGAAACAAGTAAGGCTGAGGGTTTACAACACAGAGGGGGATAGAGTATATATTTGTAAGGATGATGTTATGAATCCCACATGTTTCAGTTATTGTGAATGTTGAGACTATGTTGTCAAGAAGTTGTCTTCAGGAACTGGAACTGATTTCAACATCTGAGCTACTTGCAGCACAATGCCACTTCATTACATTCCTCATGCATATATTGGCAAAAATTAATAAATATGTAGATATAAAATATACATTATTTTGTTGAGCTTTAGGGAAAAAAAAAAAAAAAAAAAAAAAACACCAACAAACAACAAAACAAAAGTCAAGAGCAGTTATACCACACTTTGTCAGTTCAAGCAAAGTATCTCAAACATTCCTAGATGTTCAGTTGCCCTGATGATGTCAAAGAGAACTTCTTGAAAAGAGGATCTTTGGTAGCAGTATTTCTGAAGAATATCCCGTTACTTTTAAAGTTTCATTTGACTACTGTTTTAGGGTGGGGTTTTTTTGTTTTTTTTTTTTATGTCTTCTATGGGATCTAGCACTTCTCTTAAAACAGTCAACAATATACTGTTGAGAAGTAAGTGGTAGTGATATACTAGGTTCTAGCCTGTGATTGTCATATACAACTCATAGAAAAACTGAAAAAAAGCTATCTCTAGGACAGTATAGGCTCTAAAGTATTTTATGTCAACAGAAAGAGTTGGAAAATACCAGCCCTTACTTTCCTCCTGTCTATACTTCATGCTTGTTCTTGCGTGTACTGTAGCATGGTTCTGACTGGCTGGATTTGGATGGAGCTATTGTACTAACCTGAGGGGTGAGGAACAAGACATTACTAAGAAAGTCTAGTTAAGGATTTTCACAGTCTATTTTCAAGTTTGTGCTGCCTCACATTGGAAGTGAAGGGGGCATTAAGCTGATAATGCTTTAAAATATTGTTTATGACTAAACACTGCTGATCAGATTGCTATTAAATGGACATTATTTTGCCCATATGTTGACACATAGTCTCTTTAAGCTCTAACATATGTAAGGAAAGCTTGTGGCCCCCCTGAGTAAGGACATTTACAATTAATATCTGTGTAATTAGATGCAATTTACCCACAAAAAATACAACCCCAAACTATTACAGCTAAGCTATATTTTATGATAGATTCACTGAAGCCAAGGGATTTGATTGTCTGTTCACTGGTGCTGCCAAACTTGGGAGTAATAGTATTGTTGGGAATGGCTTTCCAATGTTACCGGGAGAACCAGTCCCAAAGGTTTAAGGTACAAGCAGCTGAGTGTGACCTAGCTGGGGTCCAGAAGGCTGAAAGAAATTAGTTGGAATAAAAATAACTTTTTTTTAATTATTAGTTGAAAAGGAGAAAAAAGGCTGTTCCAATTTTCTGCAAGAGCTGAACATGTACCTTGATGTATTACTCTGATGCTCTAAAGTTACGAAAGATAGGATGTTTAGTATTCAAAACCAGCTCTTTGCAGTTCTGCTTTACTTTCTTTCAAAAGAGCTTGTGCACTGATTTTCATGTTCAACTCTGAATAGAGGTTAATAGATGTATTTCTCTCCCTTCACCCATATAAGCATCTCACTCAGAGTACATAAACGTAGGTGAGCAGTGTGTGCTGTCATGTGCCATACAGGTGAACAGTCTGTATTTGTCCGATGAATGGAAAGGGAACACTGGTTTTCAGCCCTTAAACTGTTTTTATTCTGCTGATGTTGTGTGATAGCCTACAATTTTGCCCTCAGTGACCCTTTGAGCCGATACATCAGCCTAAAACGAAAACAACAATAGCAAACAAAAGGCAAGGGCCTCCTTGTGGACTTGGACATCCTTTCGTTTGTTTATAATTTATTTTGATATTTGTTTTTAAGTGGGAGAGAAGTTTGCCAAAACACAGCACCCACTCTTGTAAAGATTTGAATGGCTTTTCCCACAGATGGCTTTGGTTACCTGAGAAGATTTTAGATGTATGTAAAGATATATGTAAAGATGCAAAGTGTTCAGCTTTGTGAACCCTTTTCAAGAGTTACCCAGTGTTCTTGA
Organism: Sylvia atricapilla; assembly: GCF_009819655.1. NCBI lineage: Eukaryota > Metazoa > Chordata > Aves > Passeriformes > Sylviidae > Sylvia > Sylvia atricapilla. The sequence goes on from NC_089174.1 coordinate 34,944,230, forward strand.
AGAGTGTTATCCACTCCGGTGTTGCGCTGGGGAGCTGTCACACTTCAAAGCAGAAAATAAGATACTTGATACCAAGTGGCTAAATTATTCTGGCATGGTAGTAAACTGTCTAAATGTAAAGATCTTCTTTGTCACTGGTGCCTGTGCACCTGAAGACAGCTCCAGGGTAGTCATGTTTTTTTTAATGAATAAAAAGTCTGAGGCTATAACCCTTGATACATCCTTTAGCTGAGTTACAGGCAACATCAGTGTCCAGTTTTTCCTTTTGACTTCAAGACTTAACTAATAACTCATTTGCAACAGGAAAGTTCTGGACCCAGCCTCACTAAAGGGTGAAATAAAGACTACTGCAGAGTCCAGGAGCACACTGTTGGCTTGGGTGTTTGTTTGTTGCTAGCTATCCACCTTGTCTGGCACATGGGGTGCCAGTTTGCTTTTAGATACACAAAGGACAGGCTTTCTCAGGTACCCAAATACAGAGTGTCTGTAATGCTAGAATGTTTCCCTATAGGAGGAGTGATTGGTTACAAAGATTATAAGATTAATTAGGTTTTAAGTTGTTAGTCCAAAGTGAAAGAGATCAGCATACTCATAAGATAAAAGGCATGCAAGGGAATTAAGAGTGCAGACAGATCCAAGCTGACACTTGAAATTGAGTTGTAAGAGGTTGATGTAACGAGCTGAGCTTCTGCCAGAGTTTAATTTGCATGCTTGTACAGTGTAAAATCCCTGCCATGAACCAAAGCACTTTATTTGGACCTGATGCAAACTTTGAAATTCTTCCAATGGCATAGTAAGCTTGGGATCAGAACCTTAGAAGATGGTTCAGATTTTTTTTTAGCAGTATTTTATTTTAAGGAACACACTTTTTTTTCTTCCTTGTTTCTATAGTATGATAGTTTTGAACCTCAAAGTGGTCCATGGAAAGAAGTCATTATAATGTGACAGTTACAAAGGAAGGTTGTTGCTGCAAAGATAGTACTCAGTAAAGATTTTTCTCTTTTTTCTATGCTTGGTGTGAAATATAATGGCTATGAATAAAAGCATCTTATGCAGCTGTGTATTAGGGGTTCACTACCTACTTGAGCTCTTACTATTCCACTAATATTGGTAGGCAATTAAAAG